>NW_018221816.1:32955-34958 GCF_001263595.1 Phalaenopsis equestris
GAAAAGTGATGCTTAGGTGGAGGGCTGAGAGGTTCTAACATTTAATTTGGATGAGGTGGCCTCTAGGTTTGAAATGGGTTTTATTCCATGGGGATGGCTCACGATTTTGGTGTTTTTTGGCCACTAGGCCGGCCGTCCAGGCCAGGGGAGGTGGCCAGAGGGCTCAGGGACCTCAGAGGAATATGTCACAGCAATTAAATGGGTTTAGGCTTTGTTTTGGCAAAAAAATCTTATGCTTAAGAAACTTTGGAAACCAAATCCCTTAATTTAGGGGACCTTTGGTCCATACCTTATCTTAGGTGGTTTTATGGAGTTTAGACCGGTCACTAGGGTCCAACTAATGGCTGGGGGGGGATGGAGTTATCAATTTGGTGGTTTTGGGGTGGTTAGGCTAACTTTAGTGCATGGGTCCAATGTGGGTTCAAATGACCAAAACTTGGGTTTGGGCTAGGCTAGCCATGACCTTGAGCCCAATTGAAGATTTTTGGTGAAGGATTGAAATGATTTTGAGTTCAATTGGAGGGTCAATTTGGAGGAATTTTGAAATTTGGTTAATTTAGGCATGTTGGTCTAGACTTAGGTCTAGATTGGGCTAAGCCTGGAATTTGGCTCAATTGAATGGTCCAAATGATCAAAGTAGATGTCATAAAGATTTTTCATGAAAGAATGGAATGGAAATTTTGGGGCCGAGGCAATCAATTTGGTGGAATTTTAAGACATGGCCAATTTGGGGCAAGGGGCAAATTTGGGATTTGGGGCAAATTTGGGGATTTTTTGATTTGGGTTGAAATTAAATGAAATTGAGGCTTCAACAAGGCTAATTGAAGATCATGTTTTATTTTTAGGAATATTATGAAGAGTTTAAACCATGAATTATGGCAAATTGAGTGGGCTATGGTGGGTGAGATTAGGTCATGTGTCCAAAATTGGGGCTTTGATTTAGATTAAAATTGGGCTCAAATCATGCGCAAATTGGGCTTAAATTTGGTTTAAATTTGTCATATGAAAGGTGAATTTGAGTTTAGGAATGAAATTGGGGGAAATTGGGACCAAATTGATGGACATTTTAGGTAAATTTGGAAAAATTGGGCCTTTAAAGGTAATTTTAGGAGTTTTTTGTCAAAATGGTCAAAATGACCAAATTGGGTCATGTGGTAGTTGAGAAAAGTGAAATTAGGAATATTTGAAATATTTTGAGAATTTTTGGGATTTTAATATTTTTTTTGGAATTTTGGGCTAAGGAGGGGCATTTTGGTAATTTTGGAATTTTTGGAATTTTGGGGTAAAATAATTTACAATTTAAGAGATTGAAAGGTGGCAATTTTTGGTGATTTTGGGTAACTTGGATGTTTTCAAAAGGTTTGAAATAATTTTTGAACAAATTTGAATATTTTGGGTAAATTTGGGAATTTTGGCCAAATTTAGGGTCCCAAGGGTATCTAGGTAATTTGGGGGAGTTTAGGGCAAAAGGCTAAGTTGGGCATTTTTGGTAAAATAGGGGGTTGACCACCACAAATAAGCTATAGACCAATAGAAACCCCATTCGGGTCCTCTATGTATTGGTCTTAGCTAAACCCTTGTTGACCTCAATTTTGGTTGAGGTTTAGTTCTCCTCTTTAATAGCCTAGGGTCTAGCCATAGGACTTTTCCTTTTGACTATTCCTAGAAAACTAGACTTGAAACCCTCACCATTAGAAATTATACCCTCTTCTTTAATCAACTTGGAGTTCCACATATTGCTCTCAACCTCTAAATACTTAGTAGGTAGGGTCACTGTGGGGAAACAAAAGATGAGTCACCCTTAGGATTGCTGGACCTTAGGGTTGACCTTGGGTGTTGGTTTGGAGCTAAGGCATTCACTACACTAATCTGCACCCACATTCACTCACAACCCTGAACTCAAACATCTAGTCAAGATCCCTTGACCTTTTGGGATACTCATGTAGATGGTCCCCTAAACCTACTAGCCCTAGGGCTATGGTTTGGCTAAGGCCACTATGTAG
>NW_018221816.1:38542-40322 GCF_001263595.1 Phalaenopsis equestris
TTTTTGCATGAAAATAATTATATAAATTAAATTGCATTTTGAAAAATCATATTTTTTCCTCTGATCTCTTACTTGACCCATGAATGAGGTAGGATAAAAATTTCAAAGTCATTTGAATTTAATTTGATAAATTATGAAGTGTTAGAGCCTTAGGGGCAAATGTGTAATTTTGGAAACCTTGCCCTAATTAACATTTAGGCCTAATTTAAGGAGGGAAAATTGGTAACCTCTGATCTTAATCAATTTATTTGATGCTTGAAACACAAAGGGGTTAATTGGAAGAAACCAATCTTATTTTCTTAATTAAGACTAATAAATTCCTAAATTATTAAAATTTGGAAGTATATTAAAATTAAATGATTTTGGATTTAGGGGTTTGACTTTTGAAGTCAATAATTAATCAACTTAATACCAAATCATGAATCATGACAACTTAAAACTTAACCCTCTAATTAAGACACTCACCTAGGTCTTAAGGGTTTAGTGGTGACTTAGGCTAAATCCAAATTGACTAAAAGTAGATTAGAGAAATAAACATAACAAAATCAAACATCCTTGAAACACCACTAAGCCCAATTAGGCTAAGCCAATTAGGATTAAAATTTGGCTAAGTGTTCAAATTACACTAACTTGCCCCTTTAAGGGTCTTCACCCACATAATTTTCAAAATTAAATGATAAATGATAATTACCCCTTTATTAGGGATAATTGAGACATCGATGTTCACTGAGCATTAAGGATATTTACAGGATGTACCATTAAGCAAAATGATAAGTTCAAATGGACTCCAGACTTTTCACTAGTTGGTGAAGAAGAGGCATGGACCTGTCTCCCCCTCTTAACTTGTTGGATACCTTAGAGGCCTATTAAACTTAATATTCTTTGCTTAAAGGAATCATCCTTAAGCTTTTAAGGACTTAACAAAATACAACATAGAGTTAGAAAAACTCCCCCCAGAGCTTTACTTTTTTTGCTCTTCATAAATGCCCTCACATGCATTTTAAGTTTCAGGTGGTGGAATAAGAAAACTCGTCTGGTATGCTTTTATAGTTTATAGTACCGTCTTTCTTCTGCCTTTTCCTTACATGTTTATTGCTTACGTTTACCTACATAAACTTGCATGTTAACCATAACTATAACCAAAACCAAAATTAAAAATCAACCAAGATAAAATTCACCGCCACAACATTCAAAATATAACATAACTCAAGATTTAATCACAAACATTACACAAAACCACAACTTCAATTAAATTAAGATGTCTCTATCGGATGATCGGTAATCCCTCGGAGGAGGTAATCTACGGTTGCTAACGAGGCTTCCCACGGTTTAAATGAAATTATGAAACTCATTAAGTTGAGTTTAGTAAGTTCATTTAGACTAAGTGAATCCAATAAAAAATAGTGATGCCGGAACGAGGGAACCGTAGGATCTTAACCGGTGTCGCTCTAATCAACTTTAATATGCCATCATAAAATATAAAGAACTTCAACCATAGGGCCACCTGATTTAGTATTATAACTTGACACACTAGATAACTTAAACTCGTCGCGGCAGGAGCTTGGAGCTAGCATGGTGGGCAGCACGGCCATCTTCAACAGCAAAACCTATCTTCACCAGCTAAACCAATCTGCCTTCCTTAGACTTAAACAACAAAGCCATAAGACTTCGTGGTTGTTTGCTTATGCAACGTAAATCCTCACCTTATCTTTAGGCCTTTGCATAGCCTTGCTATACAATATAAGCCCTAACTCGTCTTAGGATTCTGAGGTTGTCGTTT
>NW_018221816.1:41741-42786 GCF_001263595.1 Phalaenopsis equestris
TTCACACGTCGGTAATATGTCCATGTCCCCCTTGGACCAAATTACCCTTCTTCCGTTGGCATACTTTACCCATTTCTGTCTTGGGAAAGTACTACTAACTCCTTGGGCTTCAGGACTAGCTGTTCAACCATCTTTTGAACACAAGGGTTCAGAAGGCTATTAAGAACTCTTTAATTTTTTTATGAGGGGTCGGACCCCCAATAGGTGTGTTGGTGGATTAACTCCCACATGGGCATTTTCTGCCACGAATTGGGTCCCGCATTGGGTCCTAAACTTTCTGGCAACTCCTTTCCACATTTGGTTTGATACTTCGTAGATTGAACCAACTCGTGTTGTGTTGCGCGCACTTTGAAACATTAATTTAATTTTACACCCTTTTAAATAAAGATGTTAAAATTACCTGTAAATTAAGACCCGCTAGGTCTACAGATTAACCTCTATTTCTTCAAGTGCTTGCACTAGAGATTTCAAGGTTTTTTTGGCCATTTGGCTGACCCTAAAACTTTCTGTTTTATAGCTTGCTGCGATGGCTTACCCAACGCTGACCTTTTCTTGCAACCTGCCAACGGACCGCAACGCCCGTAACGTCACTCCCATCATACTCCCATCATCAAGTTTGGAGTGAAGACCGCGAGGTTATCCTCGGGAAAGCCTCGTTCGTGGTAATGAAGATCGCTGCCCCGGAAGTTCAAGAGCCGTCTGTAGAATTCAGTTTGAGCTGCCTTCAAGACTTCCCTGCCGGTAAGAAAGCTAAAGCTGTCGTCATTAAGCCTACTATCCCCACTGCTGCTAAGGGGAAGGAAGTGATGATTGTCTAAGATTCAGCTAAAGGATTAACTGTTCCACCATTTGTGTTTGAAATCTGGTCAAGCTCAAGGTCAGTACCACTGACCCGAACTCAAAGGAGGAACCGCAATAGGAGAGTTCGGAGGGCCATCACAGCCCAAACTCTTAAGAACACACCTGATGAGAAGGAGCCTCATCAAGATGAAGAGGTATTACCAGAATTCTACCCACTCCTGCGAGGAAGTTGATTCCATCCTCT
>NW_018221817.1:0-499 GCF_001263595.1 Phalaenopsis equestris
GAAATTATGGTTAGAAGACTTGTGAAAGGAGGCATATTTTGGAGAATTCATTGAATTTAGACACATTTTGAAGTGTTACTAAGACACCTTTTGGAGATTTATAAAAGAAAGAAGTTGAAACTTTTTGAAGTGTGCTTGAGAAAAGTGCATAAAAAGGGAGAGATTTTCAGGCACAAAAAATTTACTTTATTTTTTTTTGTTTTTAGTTTTATTTTAAGATTTAAGATTGTTGTAAAAGAGAAAAGATTCAAAGGAACTTGAAGAGTTTGGTGGAGGATTTGAGATAAGTTTTTATCTTTTGTTTTTAAATGACTTTTGGTTTTAATCGAGAATTCTTGTTGGTTTGACAACGATTTCTACTTTTAAACTAAAGTATGGTTTTATTTTCTCCTTGAATTCTGAGTAGTTTTTTTTATCTTTCTACTTAAAATGATAAGTAATTAAAGTGTTGGATGGAAGTTGTGGAGAGTATTAATCTTTAATGTTGGAAGAAGTTGTG
>NW_018221817.1:775-1075 GCF_001263595.1 Phalaenopsis equestris
GTTAGCCCCTAGGTGGAGGGAATCGAGGGAACTCTAGAGTGAGAGTTAGTATCTTCCCTGCCTAACCGTTCTTCAGAACTATTCAAACTTAAAATTAGCTAAGGTTCTTTATAACATCTGTAGTAAAAGTAAAGAATAGTGTTGTTCCTCTTTGGCACAACACAATTTGCATACTTCCACAGCATAATTCCTATACTTATTACTGATTCATGACGAGGAGAAAGATATTTTCATATTCAGTGCTTTTTTTTACAAACACTCAAGTTATCTTTAGAAGCTATTATTATTTTGTCAAAATAT
>NW_018221818.1:0-1103 GCF_001263595.1 Phalaenopsis equestris
AATTTCAAATACTGACGACGGGACAACCAATTCTTTGGTCCGGTCTTCAATTGATCATAACTTCTTTTCCCTTAGTAGAAACGGGAACAACAAGCTTGGTAGGTGTCGCGGTGGCAGTAGTCTTGACCCTCTTGTAAGAAGGGAAGTCCTGAGGGCAGTTTAGGTTAAACTCAACAAATGATTCCTAAACCTTTGGAGTGGCAACTTTCATTACGACGAAGGGAGCTTTCCCGATGATAACCTCGAGATCTTCAAATTCAACTCCGAACTTGATGGTAGGGGCGATTTGTGAGCATCACGGCTCATCGGCAGTTTGCACAAGAAGGTGAGCGATGGGAACGTCATTGCAGCGGCTTCCAAAAAAAAAGAAAGCTTTGGGGTTAGCTATTGGGCAAATACCTCTTAATCTTAGTGTGATTACTAAAAATTAATAGAGATTAATCTGTAGACCGGGTAAGTCTTTATTTAATTTGTGGATATTTTAAGATTTTAGTAAAAGTAGTTTGAAAGTAGAAAGATTTAATTAATATAAGGAAAAATAAAGAGCACGCGCAACATGACACAATTCAGCTTAATTTGCAAAAAAGAAAATCAAATTTGAAAGGAAAAAAAAGTTAAGTTTAGGACCCAGTGCGAGACCAACTTAACAATGCATAATGCCTAGGTGGAACTAGTTCACTAACACACCTATTGGGGGTCCAACCCCACATAAAGATTAAAATGTCCTTAATGAACTCCTAAGCCTCTCTGTTCAAAGGTGATTGAACAGACGGTACTGAAGTCCAAAGAGCTAACCGTACTTTCCCAAGACAAAAATGAGTAAAGCATGCCAATGGAAGAAAGGTAATTTGGTCCAAGAGGGACGTGGACACATTACCGATGTATGAAAATAATATTCTTTGATTTAAATGAAGAGAGAATCTAGTCCCCAGCGGAGTCGCCAGGAGTTGTCGACACTATTTTTGGGTTGGAGGAGGAGTTTCTTGTTGGAAGCTGTTGGTCTCTGGAATTGAAATCTCGTCGCTCGCTTTGGAAAGACATTTTAATTTGCATATATATATATATATATATATATATATATATATGTTTAGAAAAAAATAAAA
>NW_018221818.1:3519-5959 GCF_001263595.1 Phalaenopsis equestris
TTTATGTTTCATAAGCAAAACACCTCAAAGTCCTATGGCTTGGTTATTTAATTCTAAATAAAGAGTGGTTTGGTTGGTGTAGAGATGTTCTGCTATTGAAGATGGTCGTGCCGCCCACAATGCTAGCTCCAAGCTACTAGTCATAGCAAATTTAGATTTTCTAAAGTGTCAAGTTATAATGTCAAACCAGACATCCTTAAAGTTCATGGTTATTTAAATGTTATGGGGAATAGTAAAGTTTATTAGAGTGACCCCGTTAGGATCCTACGGTTCCCTCATTCCGGCACCACTATTTTCTTTCAGATTCACTTAGTCCAAATGAATTTACTAAACTCAACTTAACGAGTTCCATACTTTCATTTATACAGTGGGAAATCTCATTAGCAACCGTACGCTACCTCCTCTGAGGGATTCCCGATCATCTGATAGAGCCGTTTTAATTTAGTTGTAATTTTTGTTTTATGATGTTTGTGATTAAATTTTAAGTTATCTTATATTTTGAATGTTGTGGCGGTAAATTTTATCTTGATTAATTTTTAGTTGTGTTTTTGATTTTACGGTTATCCTAGCAGTTTTGATTTTCATGCAAGGTGACATCGTTGTTTAACATGCAAGCTCGAGGCAAGAAGTACAAAAAGGTAAATGTAATAATTTAAAATTGTACCTGTCAATTCTTCTCGTTCCTCCACCTGAAAGGTTAGTAATTGCAAAACATGTATATAATTTTGCAAGGAATTTAAATTACAAGAGTAGATGAAGGTTTAGCTACCAAACCCTAAGTTATATTTTTATTGAATCTTAGAAGTTCCTAGTGGATGATTTTAGAATAAATATGGCAAGTCCAATTTGCCCTTCAGAATGTCCAATAGATTTCAAAATGCTTGAGCATGAGCCTGGATCACTTTGAAGGTCTCTTGAAATATTCTGAGTTCATTTTGGACTTATCATATTGTGAGACGATGGGGGATAAGCTTCATCGTCGAGAGGGAAACAACCCGGATCACCAGCTAAGGCCCCTAAATGACCGCTCAGTGATAAAGGAGGTAGGGGTGCAGAGACAGCCAAGAGGTTTGCCTAGAAGCAGCCACCCTTGAAAGAGTGCGTAATAGCTCACTGATCGAGCGCTCTTGCGCCGAAGATTAACTGGGCTAAGCGATCTGCCGAAGCTGTGGGATGTCAAAATGCATCGGTAGGAGAGCGTTCAGCCTTAGAGGGAAGCACCCGCGCAAGAAGGTGTGGACGAAGCGGAAGCGAGAATGTCGGCTTGAGTAATTCCATTAATCATCCGAAGTTGAAGTGTGGCTATCCCATTGCTCAGTGAAACTTGGTTGTTTAATTATCCCGAAGACAGTTTACCCAGTTAATCAATTGATGTTTTGTTTAAGAGTTATGTGAGTGGGTGCCCCTAAGGCAATTTTAAGTCATTTTAAGATTTTGGTGTCCACAATTAAAGTCGGGCTTGTAGTGTTTAAGAATGTTAATCACCAATCATATTATGCTCTAAATCAAACCAATTGTGTTTAGACGTTGAGCCTAGGACACTACCAAGCACATAATAATCACAATGGAGGAAATTGATGATGGTTAAAATTTTGGTTTAAGTGACATATGTTCTTATTGAAACACATCATCATCAATCATAGGCTCAAGATAAGTAAATTATCATCTTTTCTATCTTAAGCCCATCACTTAAGAATCGTTTGATATTAATTGACTTCCAAGTCATGAAAATTAGGAGAGTTATGATCTTGTTGATGTTGTGCAAAGGTGGTAAGTGAGTTTCTACCTTTTAGCCCCTTAGCCCTATTGTATTTCAATCATCCAAACATATTTATTAAGATCAAAATCTTCCCATTTTTTTTCCTTGGTTAATCCTATATTTTGATTATGGACCAAAATCAAAAATGACTGTTATGCCCTTCGGGTACTTCACCTCATAACTCATTAAACACAACTCAAATGACTTTGAACAATTCGAGTGACATATCCATGAGGCCATCACAAAATTAGAGGAGAATATGCGGGCTTCTCAAAATTTAATTTAATTTAATTTAATTATCTATTTAAATTCAGAAAATAAGATTTTCAAAAATTGATTTATTTAAATTTCCAAAATAAGGTTTTTTTTATTTATGAGAAAATTACTATAGGTTTCCCTAGGTCAGAGAAATACTTATGCAAAATTTCATGATTTTTTGAATTAAATTTTATTATTATTATTTAATTTTGGATCAATTTCAATGATTTAATTAAATAAAAAATAATATTTTAATTACCAAAAATTTTTTTATATTTTTATTAGACTTCTCTGAGTTCAAAAAACTTAGAGAATCAAATTTTGTATTTTCTATGAATTCTAATTTGTTTATTATAATTGTTTTAATGGGAAAATAAGGAAAATCCAATTTTAAGCTTTTAAGATTTATTTTTAACATAGAAA
>NW_018221819.1:0-1273 GCF_001263595.1 Phalaenopsis equestris
ACTTCTTCATTTTTTCTCCAAATTTCATCCTTTTTTATTCTCTTTTTCACCTAGTCCTAAAATTGAATAACTACAAGAAAACATGAAAAATATCTTTCATTAAAGTGCAATATCACAAAAAATGAGTATAAAGTAAGGGTCTAAAAATGCATATATTTCTGTTGTATCATAAGAAAACTCAAAATTTAATCACAAACATCACAAAACCATAATTACAGCTAAATTAAGACGTCTCTATCCGATGATTGGGAATCCCTCGGAGGAGGTAACCTACGGTTGCTAACAAGATTTTCCACGATCTAAATGAAATTATATTATAGAACTCATTCAGTTGAGTTCAGTAAATTCATTTAGACTAAGTGAATCTGAAAGAAAATAGTGGTACCAGAATGAGGAAAGCGTAGGATCCTAATATAGGATCCTAATCAATGTTGCTCTAATCAAGTTTAATATGCCCCAAAAAATTTAAAGAACCACAATTATAGAAATATTTTATCTGACATCATGACCTGAAACTTTAACTTAAACCTGCTACGACAAGGAGCTTGCAGCTAGCATTGTGGGCAACAAAACTTGTCTACACCAGCTAAACCATTCCTTAGAATTAAATAATAATTCCTAAGACTTTGAGATTGTTTCTTATGCATCATAAATCCTCAACTTATCTTTAGGTTTTTGTATAGCTCTGCTATGCAATTTAAGCCCTAACTCGTCTTAGGATTCTGAGGTTATCGTTCGTCACGACCTAAATCCTCATATCTTCAAGACTATTTGTGTGATCATCCCACACAGATGTAAACCCTAACTAAGAAAATTGATAGGATGTTACATTTAAAAAATAATATCTTTTTTATGTTGATGCTCAACCATATGATAGCTTGGTAGTCACCAAGGTTCTCATCAAGACCTGTGACAACCTCTAGTTCCCCTTCCTTTAGATTCTATAACAATATTCAAAATTTGAGTCATTCCCCTTTGACACTCCTTTGATTTGATCTGTTAAAAAGTCCTACCCTTTTAAATACTTGAAGTTAATATTCTCTGATCTAAATCGAGAGTTTTCTTAGATGACTTTGGTTATCTAAGATGTAATTAACTATAAGGGCTTGCCCTTATTAGGGGCTTGCCCTTATAGGAAGAATTTTTGAATCGAGCTTAATAGAAAGCCTATTTAATTTTCTGTATTAAATAAAGAAACTTGTCTGCATATAATAAAAATGATTTCTCAGACTTAATTCATGTCATACAATCTTTAGTTTATTTTCTTGAGCCT
>NW_018221820.1:0-2639 GCF_001263595.1 Phalaenopsis equestris
CAGGCATAGAAGGTAGTAATTCAACAATAACTTGATTTTTTTGTCGGATTTACTTCCGTGAAATTTTCAAAAATTTTATGTCCTTATACAATTCCTTTTGCAACCATAAATTATTATTTTTCCCAATTGAGAATAAAATTTGTTTCTTCATAGTATTTTATAACTCTTATTAAATGATCTAAACATGAATTGAAGGAGGTTCCAAAAACTGAGAAATCTTCCATAAAAACTTAATTTCCTTTCTCAATTAAATCACATAAAATTGACATCATACATGTTTGGAAAAGTTGTAGGTGCATTGCATAATCTAAATGACATTCTTCTAAAAGTAAAAGTCCCATATAAACTAGTAAATATTTTCTTCTCTCGATCCTCATGAGCTATGGGTATTTGGTGGTATCCGAAATATCCATCCAAAAAGAAAAAATAACGATGCCTCGTGAGTCTATCCAACATTTGCTCCAGGAAAGGTAGAGGAAAATGATCTTTCCTAGTAGCGAGGTTTAATTTTCTTCAATAAATACAGATTCACCACCAAGTGACTTCTCTTGTAGGAATTAATTCATTCCTTTCGTTAATAATTATAGTTACTTAGCCTTTCTTATGAACACAATGAATAAGACCAACCCAAGAACTGTTAGAATTAGGATAAATAATCCCAACATCCAACCACTTTAAAATTTCATTCTTAATAACTTCCTTATAGGGTTTAATCTCCTTTGAGGATCAGCCTTAGGCTTATGATTTTCTTCCATCAAAATTTTATGCATACATATTGAAGGACTAATTCCTTTAATATCAACTAATGTCCATCCAAAGGCTTTCTTATAAATTTTCAATGTCTCCATTAATTTTTCTTCGTGTTTTACAGTCAAGTCTGAGCATATTATAACTAGTAATGTGGATGAGTTCCCCAAAAATGCATAATTTAAATGAGCAAGGAGCACCTTCATCTCAATTTCCAAACATTTTTCAATAAAAGGTGAAGATTTTTCAATTGAAGGAATCAGAGGTTTATTATTTTCAGTAATATCTACAATTTTAAAATTTTCTTGAACATAATTTGAATCCTCAGTAATTATCTCATTTGAGTTATCTTCAAAATCAATTTCATTTTCACTCTTCAGTTCTTTTTGATCTGTTATGACTTCACATCTTTCTTGGAAATGATTAACAATCATATAATCAATAATATCCATTCTATATCACTTACCATCATTTCCTTTATCAGGACACTTCATTGATTTAAGCACATTAAATTTAACTTTCTTATCATTAACTCTCATGGTTAGTTGTCCTTTCTGGTTATCTATCATCTCTTGTCTAGTGGCAAGGAAATGTCTCCCTAGAATGACTAGTGTTTTTTTATCTTCTTCCATATCTAGAACAATAAATTCAATAAGAAAGATAGATTTATTCACTTTAACCAACACATCCTCTATAACCCCCCATAGGATAGGTGATAGATCGATCAGCTAACTGTAGGGTTACTATAGTGGGAGAATTCTCTTATAAACCTAACATTCTAAAAATAGATAATGACATGAGATTAATTCTAGCTCCTAAATCACATAAAACTTTTTCATATTTTTTTTCTTCAATCGCACATGGTATTGTGAAGCTACCAAGATCATTAAGTTTTTGAGGAAGCTTTTTCTGAATTATTGCACTACAATCTTCACTAAGTGTAACAATTTCATAATCTTTGAACTTTACTTTCTTATTTAAAATTTCTTTCATAAATTTGACATAACTTGGCATCTGCCCCAAAGCTTCTGCAATAGGAATATTAATTGTAAGCTTTTTAAATATCTCAAAAAATTTTGAATGTTGTTGGTCCAACTTTTGCAACCAAAGTATTTGAGGAAAAGGAGGTGGCTTTTCTAAATTAATCTTAGTTGGAGAGACAGAGTTTTCTACTTCCTTAGGAATAGTTTCTTCATGTTTTTCAATTTCTTTATTTTCTCTCTTAACTTTAATCTATTTTTGAACTCCATCATTTAATTCCCTTGCACTCCTAAGTTGGACAACTTTAACTTGCTCTTGTTCTTTAATTTTGTCCTTATGGTTGATTTCAACATTACTAGGAAGTGTTCCCTGAGGCATATTTCTAAGGGCGTTAGCAATTTGTCCCAGTTGATTCTCAATGTTTTGAATTGTAGCACTTTGACTTAATAATTGATTTCCCATCTGTAACACTAATTCTTCTATAGATAACTTCTTCTCCATAATTTATTGGTTACTACTAAATCTAGGAGGATAAGTAGGTCTATAGTTTGAAATACTCTGATTGTTCCAGTTTCCTAATGGGTTTACTTGATTGTTCCACCAATGTTTACTTCCTCAACTAGATTTATTATTCCGGTTAAAATTGGGATAGCTTTTCCAACCTGGGTTGTAATAGTTAGAATATGGGTTATTGGGTCTACTATTAATAACATTTAAAGTTTCTAATGTGCTTTGAGAATCGATCATCTGCCCTAATGAATTTTCTTCAATCACATGAGGTGTTTGAAAAAATTCATTATAATTTGGTCTATATTGCTAGATAATGCCACAACTTGAGATGCAGACATTGAAAGAGCATCGTTATCATGAATATTGGCTATTTTTTTGGATTTACCCTTTCAGAGGGCCAT
>NW_018221821.1:0-1734 GCF_001263595.1 Phalaenopsis equestris
CATTTTAAGACCTAGGGGTTCCAAAATCCACAGTACAACGCGATGCAAAAAATAAGTAAAACAAGAATGGTACAAGAGACCCAAAATATAGTTGACCCAAAAAAGATATGCTACGAGCAACTTTGAAAGATCCTTTCCCACGTCGAAGTGTAGATTACACAGTTTGCAAGAGGTTGCAATCATAGAAAAGATCACCTGCAGCCAAAAAAGCCTCACACTGTGTCGAGAAGGCATCATCAAAGTAAATCCGTAGATTAGTAATAGGCTAAACTGAGAAAACATTAATCCTAGAAGAAGAGTTAGCTTATAGTTTGTACTTCCTACATCCATTGTAGAAAAGACCAAAAAAATTGTCTCCAGCAATATTAGTGATATGGTAAGCTAACAAAATGCATGGGAGCCAAATAAGTTAAATCTTGAGATCGTATAATGGAAGAAAAAATAAACCATCTTCCAGCAAAATAGTCATAGCAAAAATAAATGATGGTGGTATAATTGTAAAACATATAAAAGCATAACTTAACATGCCCAGCTAAACTGAAAACAAAAGAAGAGATATATACAAGCTATGCCTCTCAAAACTATAGCAAACCAAAGTGTTAGCATCGAAGATACAAAAAATCAAGCAGATCACCATTCAGAAGAGTGCAAAGATGCGGCATGGATAAAGTGCCGCAACAAATATTACTAGAGTTCCTGGCCAAATGAGCTAACCAATTAGCCGGGGAGTTACCTTCTCCGTAAATTAAAGACAAATGAAAAATTAATTTGTGTCTGTTAATATAATCATGAATTCTATTCATATTAGCAAGAAAATCCCACCGAGGCGTAGTGGAATCGTTGAGCTCATTCATAAGTGATTAAAAATCTATCTCAAAAATGATTTTAGTAAAATTAAGACAATTCGAACCGATCTCATATAGTCAATAAAAATAAAAATAATATTTTAATTTTGAAAATAATATATATATATATATATATATATTGTTTTGTGCTAAATATGAGCAATCCTATTCTTTACCCCCTTCCAGGTGCATAAAGAAGATTGACTAATCCAGAGTTTGGTCACTAATTATGTGGTAGGCTGGGAGGATATAGACTAGCACTCCAGAGTTCCCACTACTCCCTTATCTGAGGGCTAACAATATCGCATCAGTTTCCAATCAATTGGACCAAATTGGAGATTTTAATCTGTCACCATAAAATCTCCAATTCAGTATCTAACAATGAATATTTCCCTATTTATTTGCACTCAACTCCATGGATTGCATCCTCTCCCATGAAATCAAATGTGATTCTCATCATGTTGTAGAAATCATTGCCCTTTTGGAACATATGTTTCTCAACATATTTTAACAATTCAATTGGTCAGATCAAAAAGTAAATGAAGATCGAAGTTCAAATCATCACGAATTATTAACATTTAATATCATATAAAACAAAATCAATTCTTCACAAAACCATATCTTAAAGTAGGGAGAAGGATAAAGAAGCTACTCAGTATTCAAGAGAAGGATACGAAAAAACACGGATTTCATATATAAAAATAAGTTTACAAAATAAAAGAAAAACAAGACACACCTTATCTCACAATCTTTCATAAGAAAATCCATAGAAGTTCTTTTCAAGCCTTTCTCTTCTTACAAACACTCTCAATTCTCTCTTAGAAGTGTAATGAAGAAGAAATCTCTCACCTTCCCTCTCCTCTTACAATCCTTGAAGAAAATCTTCAAT
>NW_018221821.1:3004-5498 GCF_001263595.1 Phalaenopsis equestris
ACAATACTAAATAAAAACAATTACAAATACATCACAATGCAAAAAAAAATCACATCACATTACAATTTTACAAAGTACTAATCAAAGTCTATTATAACTACACATGCAAATTTCAAACTACAACACTAAACATTTATAACAATAATTAAAAATTATCTAACTGCAAACATAAAATAAAATATAGAATAAAATGAAAGTAAAAACAAACATACATCTATCTCTATCATAAAATCACAAAATAAAAGTACATCAATCACTATCATATATCAAAATCCCATACTATATCCTCATCTCCTGGGTTAGCAGATGGATTGGGCTGATACTGAGAATAACGGGGGCATTCAGGAAAAGTAACATCAAACTCACCTTTGTAGTGCTGGGTTGTGGTGTCAGGGCTGAGCTTCATAGTAAGCTATCTTGAAGTCATCATAATTATGTCTACGTTTTAATCCCCCAATTATTTTATTTATTTTCTCTATACTCTTCCGCTGCAAGGTTAACTCATTCATTAAATCATGAAGGGTAGGGGAACTAGAGAAAGGAAGGTCATAACTAGTAGAGGGGATATCTCTACTAGTAGAAGGTTCTTTACTCCTACTCCCAGATCTTCATCCTTCATGGGAGATTCATACGTACTTAAATTAGCTTTACTAATGGGTTTCATTGGATAACCCTAGATCAAAATTTTCGTATTTTAAGAGGAGGGGATGATGAATAGTGGTGGTTGACTGGTCAAAATCACAGTTAAAAGTGTATTTTTGAGATCTTGCCATCAACGAGCTCTATTGAATTAAATAGCATAAGTCTCGGGAAAAATCCACCGTCGGCTGCGGCGATGGCAATGTCGGCGAGATTTTTAAAATTGGTTCAATTTCTAGATTTTTGTGATTTTAATCAATTTCAGGCCTCGTCGACTTCCGTTCAATTATTCTAGACATAAGTTTTAAGTGATTAAATGATGTACTAACACAAATAAACATTCACAACACAAAACATCACAATTATATATAAAATCCAGGAGAATCATGTAGAATTATTTTCACATTAATTTGATGCATAAATTATTTTTAAAAAATGAATGAGGGTTAGGAGTCTTTCAATTCTCCATTCATGTTGAGATATCACCTTGACCCAAAATTTTTATATATTGTAGTCTCTGTCTAGATGCACAATTTGAGTATTTTTGCAAAGACATAGGAGATCTCTAGATAGAGATCTTAATTTTCTAATTTCTTAAGCATTTCCTGTTCAAATAATTATAGAAAATTGCATATGGCTTAGAAAATTCTACAAATATTCATATATGTTCTCTCTGACCAGAGTAGTCTTAAGAAATAATTTTATAATTTTTAAAAATCAAAACATCATTATTTTAAGCAAACCCCAATTTGCTTAAAATATTTAATTTGGAGAATATAAAGATCAAAATCATTTGATTTCCATTCTCCACTGTGAACTAATAAGTCAGAGAATTCACCATAAAAATTTCAAAGGATTTTGAGATCATTTAATATTTTTAATTGGTTAGAGGTTGAACAGGTAGTGAATTTTGAGACGATTGATCCACAATAATATTATGAGATGTTTGATCCATAGTAACAGTCGTATCATTCTCATCTTCATTGGTTGGGAACTTCTGGGTTGGGTCCAAAGGCTTCCAAGGTAGAAGTACCTTTTCCCAATTCTCATAAGATACTTGGAACTGACTACAGAGTAAGAAAATTATATTGAAGGATGAAGGATGTCCAAGCCCATAAGTTGATCCATGAGTGATCAGACCCAAAACAGACTTTGCAATTATCGATCCAATATCAATCGACAGTCCCATTTGAATACATTAATTCAGAATAGCACTTTCTTTAGTAACTTTACAGATCCTCATTCTCGGTAATAGTTTTGTAGAAATGAAGAAGTGCTAGTGTTTAGAAACGGAGTTTAGAAGTGTAGCAGAGAAACTAACATACCCGTTTTCTCCCATTTCCCAGTCTTCAGTCTCGTCCATCAAAAATTGGTAGATCTCATTGATCAGATTTCTTGTCAGGATGAAGTTGAAATATTGGCAGATAGGAACATTCTCGATCATATAATACTCATTAATTCATGTAGGAGTAAAAGTTATCCATCTGCCTCGAACATAGACGACTCTCTGGTTGATTCAATGCAAATTAGCATAAAACTCCTTCACCATAGGAACGACTACGGCGGGAGGAGGGTAGGACAACAATTCCTTCCCATCATCCTCGCACAATCATCTCTTCAATTACTATCAAAGGATTTTTCAATCCTCAGCTCACGAATCCTATTTCTTTGATTAATCTCCTCTTTGTCAGCACTTTGTTGAAGATTCGTTGCGCCTCGGAACTAATGAACTTTGTCCAGTTGAACACTCAAAATCTAGGGTTTTTAGTGGAATTGGAAGGCATAGGGATATATTTGGTAGAGTTTTAAATAGTTTTTGAGTAATATGAATTTAAGAATTGAGTTTGGAAGTTTA
>NW_018221822.1:0-445 GCF_001263595.1 Phalaenopsis equestris
ATGATGAAATGCCAGGACTGTCAATGGAAGTTACAATTCATAAACTCGGAGTAGACAATGACATAACCCCAATAAAACAAGCCCCAAGGAGAATGCACCTCGAAATTGAACAGCAAGTCATCACCGAAGTAAAGAAATTGATAAATGCTAATTTTGTACGAGAAGAACAATATCCCACCTGGATAGCTAATATTGTTCCAGTTAAAAAGAAAAACGGACAGATACGAGCTGTGTCGACTTCAGAGACTTGAATAAAGCATGTCCAAAAGATGAGTTTCCACTATTAATACCAGAAATGATGGTGGATATTACTTCAACATATGAAATCTTTTCCTTCATGGATGGATTATCAGGATACAATCAAATAAAGATGGCTCCTGAAGATACAGCACTTACAGCTTTCAGAACACCAATCGGAATTTTCTGCTACACAGTAATGCCGTTT
>NW_018221822.1:1448-1945 GCF_001263595.1 Phalaenopsis equestris
CAAACCAGGCAAAGCAAGAGGTGGTCTGATTTTCATCACTTCAGACAAGGGTATGCTGGGATTCTCATACCACATGATAAAGCCTTGCACCAATAATGAAGCAGAATACGAAGCTTTAATTAAAGGATTAGAGTTGGCAATCTTAATGGACATAAAAGATATTACCATCTACGGTGACTCCCAACTCATCATTCAACAAATTGCTGGACAATAAAAAATTTTGAAGCCCAGAATGTCAGAATATTACCAGTACACGATGAAACTGCTGGAGCAGATTCCTAACGTG
This sequence comes from Phalaenopsis equestris, assembly GCF_001263595.1. Classification (NCBI taxonomy): domain Eukaryota; kingdom Viridiplantae; phylum Streptophyta; class Magnoliopsida; order Asparagales; family Orchidaceae; genus Phalaenopsis; species Phalaenopsis equestris. Next base: position 1,735 of record NW_018221822.1, read on the forward strand.
ACTTTCTATCAGATTCCTCGGGTAGATAATGCGCATGCCGACGCTCTAGCAAAACTTGCTAAAGAATTGGCATGTCCCCCGGAGGATTCCATAGAAATCACAGTACAGGGCAGACAAGTTCTATCCAAGATCGACTTGGAAACCCTACATAAACTCGGAAAAGAAGAAGACACAATAAATGTGATTGTAAATATCAACAAAGACTGGCGGA
>NW_018221822.1:2132-2670 GCF_001263595.1 Phalaenopsis equestris
GGTGCTCACCAGCCGGGACCAAAAATGAAAATGAAAATCAAAAGACTCGAATATTATTGGCCAACAATAATGTTCAATTGCATGGATACAGCGAAAAAATATCACCAGTGCCATATACATGGGTGGTCTTACACCAACCACCGAAGGTGCTACACCCAACTATTGCCTCGTGGCCATTCGAGTGTTGGGGTACGGACATAGTGGGTCTGACATATCCTCCATCCTCCAAAGGATATAGATTCATACTTGCAGTGACAGACTACTTCTCTAAATGGGCAGAGGCAGTTTCACTACGAGAGGTTACAGCTCAGCATGGCCAACAGTTCTTCAAAGACCAAGTAGTTTACCGTTTTGGTGTACAGGGAAGAATTATCTCTAATAACGGGATAACTTTCAAGAGCACAAAAATCAACAACTTCGTCAGAAAACACTCATTAGAAATACAGACGCCGTCTCTCACAGTCGCCATTGCAAACCAACTTACAACTGAAGAAAATCCAAAGCTCAGACTTGAAGAACTTGAAAGTCTCGAAGGAAA
>NW_018221822.1:2894-3392 GCF_001263595.1 Phalaenopsis equestris
CCGGAGGAGCTTACCAACACATCAATTCTCGAGGAGAAAGTCCTATGCGTCCAATAAATGGACGATACCTAAAGGCCTGCTACGTGACATGACGATGCTTGTCGCTGTTAGTTTGCCGCGTACATATGAAAATTTTTGTGAACTTCAGATAGTTCTGGGGTTATTTATATGACCTGAAAAGTCTATGACCAGATAAATTTTTTTTTAATCAATATCAAAATTTAATGAAAATTCTTAGTATCACATATTACATCCGTCCTTTTCTACATATATATACTAACAAGATAAACTATACGTTAATTGAACTATGTTTTGTTCTGGTTCATAAACAATTCCAGCTCATTGATGTCTCCCTGTTAATTTCAAAAGGGGATGTCAGGACCGCGACTGATTTTTGCCTTCAAAGACAGTTTAAACCTCGCTTTAAACAAAGAAGATGTACCACAAGGCGGAATAATCAACTTTGATATGAAATTTGATGATATCAACGTAGAATAC
>NW_018221822.1:3492-3749 GCF_001263595.1 Phalaenopsis equestris
TTATTGAAGAACAGGATCCAATGGAAGGGCCAAGCCTCCGTTTGCCTTCCATGATAGGTACTTCGGAAAGAAATTTGATAGTTACCGACAATCAAAAAATACATTTCGCCTCATTGCGTAGGACTCAACGAAGAAATGCTGATCAGAGAAAACAAAGAGCTCTTGCCAAAGCGCAGAAAGAAAAAGTAAAGTTATTTGTGATCACGGAAGGATACATGTATAATGTCGACATGAGGGAGTCTTCTGACAGTCTTCCG
>NW_018221822.1:3823-5170 GCF_001263595.1 Phalaenopsis equestris
GTTTGTTCCACTTGCCATTCTGCAACACTTGAACAAGGACATTCTACAGGAGCCTTTGTAGAATGCCCAGGTTGCAATGTCTTACATCTGGGACAATATGGTAATTATGATGATTACTCATCAGCCAATGAATTGATAAGATATGATGATTTGCCGATCGATGATACAAACACAGTTCAACATCATCCATGGGACATTTTTCATGCGCCAACTCAAATTGAGGCGTATAATCCGGTGAAAATAATATCACCATTAACATGACAACCAATCATTAATAATCGGTTAAATGATGAAGCCCATTATCCAACATATCCAGTCAGAGTCAAGCTTGCAAAAATACATAAAGTTAAATGCAATGTTTTCAAACATTTTGAAATAGTCGATGGAGACTATGTTAATATTCTGGAGGGATTGGAATTTTATACATAAGTCTTTTCTCTTACAGAGCAAAAAGAAGTACTTAATTGTGTGTTCGACCTCTGAATCATAGGCAAAGAAGGACTGCTATCCGGAAGAACGTATTTTGAATCTAAAAAATGGATGAGAGGCAAGGTTCGCATTACGATACAATGTGGCTGCTGTTACAATTATAAGATAGATCGACAAGGAAATCTTCCAGGAATTTTACAACATGAGCAGGTGGAGCCAATGCCACCCATGACAAAATGGATGATCACACGGATGGTCCAATGGGGCATAATTCCAGCAGATTGCATCCCCAATAGTTGCATAGTTAATATCTATGAAGAAGGAGATTGTATCCCTCCGCATAATTTCCATCACAATTTTGTTCGTTCGTTCTGTACGGTCTCCCTCATATCAAAGAGCAGTATACTGTTCGGTACAGTATAGAGACAATCGGTCCAGGTGAATTCCGGGGATCTGTCTAAATTTCTTTACCAAGAGAGTCCGTTCTAATTCTGAAAGGAAACGGAGCCGATATAGCGAAACATTGCATTCCGGGAGTCTGACACCGTCGAGTGTCGATAACTTTCAGAAGGATGAGTGATGAAAAAACTCCATACAAATTTTAGCCAGATCTGGAACTTGAAAAGTTGCAACCATATGAGTTATAAACTCATTGCACCACTAGGCCATCCCAAAACAACAACTTAGAAGGTCAGCTTGTTTAGTAACTCATAACACACTTTGCGAGAAGATCTTCTATTGGCAGGCATGCAGATGTATAAATATGCGGACACCGACAAGATTTGTACTTTATATTATGTACTCATAGATGTACTAGTTATGCGTATAGCATAATGTACTTTCCATCTTTGAGATATATACGTGATATATTATAAAAATAACCGTGCTGAACTATGCATTGGTTCGTAACAATGAACA
>NW_018221823.1:0-1024 GCF_001263595.1 Phalaenopsis equestris
CTTACAATCTCTCAAAGAATTCCTCGCAATTAGACACTCTAGTATTCTCTCTACACACTAATGGAACCTCTCTAACCTCCAGGACTCCTCCATTTTTGGCCAAAGTCTTCTCTTTAAGGATGTGGATACGTTTTTGCAAGAGTTGTCTAAGCATCCCTGCAAAATTTATCCTCATCCAATGCATTGTTGGACATAACCGCTGATCTCACCATCTGCGACCTCAAGGGTGCCCGACCTCAAGGGTGCCGTTGGAGGGCTTTCTAAATCATTAGATTTGGAGTCTCAGGAATTTCTCATTGTCGGCGCCGTTGGGCTCGCCGTCGGCGCCCTCGTTCCAAACTTCCCTTGGTCCTTTTCGCTCCAAATTTGCTCCTTTTTGTGTCTTTTTGCTCTAATGACCCCAATTCATAATTCCTGCAACAAAACATCAAAAATATTTCTTTAAAGTGCAATAGCATTAAAAATAATGTAAAATAGGTATGAAAATCTTAACATATTTTTCTTTGGTCAAAATCCCCCAAACTTAACTATTACTTGTCCTCAAGTAATTTTAGTACTATATAAAAGTTATGATCTATGGTGGTAAGGTTTTAATTTAGAAATACTATAAGTTTGATTTAAATAAGTACCATAGTAAGATTTTCAGAAAGAATTCAAGTAAATAAATTAACTCTGTAGCTACAAGATTATCTAGTCATTAAGTTAAAGGGTTCTAGTTTTCTATTCATTTCAAGAATGACTATATGTTGTAATATTAAGTCACTTAGAATATTCAAATGATAGAAACTTCATGAGAACACTACTAGTAAAAGATCTAATCCATAAATATAAGTTCAGGAATGTATTTAGGTTATTCCTTTAGGTAGGTCCAGTGAAGCCAATTTTTGATTAGGCATCTCCTCATGCTTCTCCTCACTTTCATATTTTTTTTCTTTCTTTTCTCATTTGGATTGCTTTCAATCCTACATATTTTTCTTTTCTTTTCAGACATTGTTGTCAATCCTATCTTTTTCCTTTTTCAAGT
>NW_018221824.1:0-1663 GCF_001263595.1 Phalaenopsis equestris
TCTACTTCCATGCCATTTTCTGAAATTTTATATTCCAAGAACAATTCTTCCTGCAACCATAAACTGACATTTCTCCTAGTTCAAAATGAGATTAGTCTTTTCACAATGTTCCAGAACTTTCTCTAATTGATTTAGACATATTTCAAAGGAAGTTCTGAATACAAGAAAAATCGTCCGTAAAACTTTCAATCCATTTTTCAATCAAATCACTGAAAATTGACATCATACATCTTTAAAATGTTGCAGGTGCATTACATAATCCAAAAGGCATTTGTCGAAAAGAAAAAGTTTCATAAGGACTAGTAAATGTTGTTTTCGCTCGATCCTCTAGTGCAATAGGTGTTTGGTGATAACCAGTATATCCATCTAGAAAATTAAAGATTTGTGCCCAACCAATATATCCAACATTTGGTCCAAAAAGGGTAAAGGAAAATGATCCTTCTGGGAGGTAGAATTTAATTTTTTATAATATATGCAGATTCACCATCCAGTGACTTGACTTCTTGATATTAATTCATTATGCTCATTTGTCACTACAGTTAAACCTCCTTTCTTCAGAACACAGTGAATTGGACTCACTCAAGCACTGTATGAAATAGGATATATTATTCTCGCATCTAACCATTTTATAATTTCTTTCTTAACCACTTCTTTTATCATAGGATTCAGTCTCCTTTGAGGATTAGTTCTTGGTTTATGTTGATCTTCCAATAAAATTTTATGCATACAAATTGAAGGATTGAGTCCTTTAATATCAACTAATGTCCATCCAAAGACTTTCTTAGATCTTTTCAAAGTTTCTAACATTTGTTGCTATTGTATGTCAGTTAGTTCTAAGGATATCATAACAGGTAGGGTATATGAATCTCCTCAGAATGCTTACTTCAAATGTGTATGAAGTATTTTTAAATTCTAGTTTAGGGAGTTTTTTAATAGATTAAATATCATTGTTGTCATTTTTTGCAGAATTTAACATTTTAAAATTTTCCTGAACATATTTCAGTTCTTCCATACTCACTTCCATAGAATCATCTTGGATTTTATCCTCATCTTGATATTCCATATATTCCTTTTCAAATTCGCTTTCATATGTCTTTTTGAATATTCATGGCTTAAATGCTCATTAATATCCTTTTTGAAGCATTCAATCTCTATTCTTTTTCAAGTAGCTCATTGATTTTGTAATATTAAATGTAACCTCTTGATCACTAACTCTCATAATTAGTTCTCCTTTCTGCACATCTATCAAAGCTCTTCCAGTGGCTAGGAATGGTCTCCCTAAAATAATAAGAATTTTTTGATCTTCCTTCATACCTAATACAATAAAGTCCACAGGAAAGATAAATTTATTAACCATTACTAAAACATCTTCTATAACTCCTTTCAGATAGGTAATCAAACCATCAACTAAGTGAAGAGTTACTATTGTAGGTGAAATATCTCCTATGCCCAACCTTCTGAAATTGATAACGGCATAAGGTTAATACTGGCTCCTGAATCACATAAAGCTTTTCCATAAAATCATTTTCCAATAGCACAAGGAATTGTAAGACCTCCAAGATCTTTAAGCTTTTTAGAAATCTTCTTTTGAATTAGAACGCTACATTCTTCACTGAGTGCAACAGTCTCATTATCTACAAACTTCCTTTTTTTATTAAGTATA
>NW_018221824.1:2046-12927 GCF_001263595.1 Phalaenopsis equestris
TCGTTAATGCCTGCTACTGCATTTACGGTTTCTTCTTTTCCAAGCTTGTGTAGAGTTTCGAAGTCGTTTCGAGACAAGACTCGTCTTCCTTGCACCGTGACTTTGATGGAATCCTCCGGGGGACACGCCATTACCTTAGCGAGTTTTGCTAAAGCGTCGGCATGAGCATTGTCTCCCCGAGGAATCTGATAGAAAGTCACCTCAGGAATCTGCTCTAGGAGCTTCATCGCGTACATATGGTATTCTGCTAATCTTGGTTTTAGAATTCTGTATTGTCTAGCGATTTGTTGGATGACAAGTTGAGAGTCACCATAATTGTCAATGTTCGTTATATCCATTGAAATTGCCAATTCCAATCCGGTGATTAAGGCTTCTTATTCTGCTTCATTGTTGGTACATGGCTCCGTTAGACTTCTTATTCTACTTCTTAATCTTCAGTTGTTGTTTGAGAATATTCATTACATATTGATCCATCTTATTTGATATAGTAGCTATTTGAGCAGCTAATATAGATATTGCATTATAATCATGAATACTAGCTACTCTTTTTTTAATTACCATTTTCTGAGGGCCACTAAAGATTATTAGTAGCCATCTCTTCAATTAATGAATTTGCTTCATCGAATGGTTTTGATATTAATTATCCACCAGTAACAACATTAATTATCAATCTAAGAGATCCAACCAATCAATCATAACAAGTTTGAATTATTAACCAATTTGGCAACGCATGGTGTGGGCACTTCCTAAGAAGATCTTTAAAACATTCTCAGGCTTCATAAATTGATTCCCCTTAAAACTGACAAAAAAATGTAATATCATTTCTAAGTATAGTAGTTTTCGAAGGTAAGAAATATTTAGATCAAAATTTTTGTGATAAATCTCCCCAAGTTCTGATAGATGTGGGTGCTAATGAGTTTAACCACATTTTAGCTTTATCCCTTAGTGAAAAATGAAAAATTCTAAGTTTGATAGCATCATTTGACACTCCGTCATATTTAAATGTAGCACACAATCCTAGAAAACTAGCAAGGTGTAAATTGGGATCTTCAGTTGGTGTTACCCCAAATTGATTGTTTTGTATCATTTGAATAATAGCAGGTTTAAGCTCAATTGAATTGGCAGCTACAGCAGGGTTATGTATACTCAAATGAATTTCATCTGTTGTAGGATTAACATTATCCCTTAAAGGTCTCTAATGATGTTCAATGTCATTTCCAGCATTACTTAAGTTGTAAGCCATTTTATTAAAATGATTTTTCTTTTGTTTGTTGTTCTCAATTTTTTTTAATATTTCTTTCTAATTCAAAATCATAAGGTACTAAGTTTTCAGATCTTATACAACACATAAACAAAATAAAACAAGTAATTCAAAATAAGCAACACACTTAAATAAGAAAATGTTCAAACTAAACTACTAATACTCTCTTTTATTTATATTTTTAAAATAAAATAAAATAACTAATACTTTCTATTACTTCCCCAGCAACGGCGCCAAAAACTTGATGCGCGAAAACATGGGATTAAATTAATAATAAATATACAATGTAACCCAAACAATAATGCAACTTTAATGAAAATAATTTATCTTTAAAACCTCTTTTAAACTCTCAATTCCCTTCTACAAATAATGCAAGTATATGTATCGTTCAAGTAATATAGGGCTCTAATGAAGTTCTAGATATCATCCCACTGGGAAGCTGTAAATATATATAAGCTAGCTATTACTATTCTATTTTTAAATTAAAATAAAAATAAAAACAAAGTAAAGTATGAAGTTTGAAGTTAAACTACTCAAGTGAAATTCTACTAAATATGCAGATGCACGACTACAACAGTTAAGTTAAATTAGATGCTAAACTTTCAAAAGTAAAATTGTTGAAATAAAATAAATGTTTTGTTGCTGAAAAGTTCAAGTGTGAGAAAACACCCTTCCCCTTTACAATGAAAATATGGCTCCCCCACCAATAAAAAAAAATTATTCTATTCTCTACCCCCTTCTGTGAACTATAAAGAACATTAACTAGTCCAAGGTTTGGTCCCTAATTCTGTGGTTCGACTGGGAGGATACCGGCTGTCAGTCCAGAGCTCTCACTAATCCCTCAACTTATGGCTAACATGCTTGCATTAGTTTTCAATCAGCTAAAAAAGCTAAACCAGATTGGGGATTCTAACCGATCACCTTAAAATCGTCCAATTTTACATCTAACGAAGTATATTTTCCTATTTATTTGCACCCAATCCTATGGATGACTTACTCTCCCATGGAATCAAATGTGACTCTTCCTTTGTTATAGAAATCATATCCCCCTTCTAGAACATGTGTTTCTCAACACATTTTAATAATTTAATTGGCTAGATCGAAAAGTAAATGAAGATTAGAGCTCAAACGATCACAAATTATCGACATTTAAAATCGTAGAAAACAAAATTAATTCTTCACAAAACTATTTTTTCAAAGTAGGGAGAAGGATAAAGAAGACTCCTCAGAGTTCATGAGAAGGATACGATAAAACGTAGGCTTCATATATAAAAATAAGTTTACAAACAAAAGAAATGAAAAATATAATTATCCACAATCCTTCCCAAGAAAATCCCTAGAAGTTCTCTCCAAGCCTTTCTCTCATTACAAGCACTCTCAATTCTCTCTTAGAAGTGCAATGAAAAAGAAATCTCTCACCTTCCCTCTCCTCTTACAACCATAGAAGACAATCTCCAAGCCCATGACTTTCTCTCTTTATCTCACCATCTTGGTTCTCACACCACTAAAAGAATTTCAATTTTCATCCAAAATTCAAAAGTCAAACCTTTGAATTCAAAAGATGTTCTTTTTTAATCCAAGAGTCAAATCCCTTTAACAGTCAAATCCTTTCAAATTAGAATATTCTGAAGTGTTTAGATGAATTGAATCATTCCATGGGGTGTTTAGAACAAGTGTCCTTTTGAAAATTCATGCAAAATTTGGCTTGAACTGCCTTAATTAAAAAAGTCGCATCTGACGCATCATGCACTGATCTGGCGCATCATGCGCCGGTGCTCTAAATTTTGGCGCATTATGTGCCAAACCTAAAAATTGGATGTCTTTTCTCTAATTTTTTCTCCTTTTGCCATTTTTTCTTCAAATGCCTAAAAATGGTATGCCTGCAACAAAACCACAAAAATACATTTCTTTAAAGTGCAATATCACCAAAAGTAGGCATAAAATGGGTACTTAAAATAGTATATTATTTTTGTGTATCAATTATCACAAAATATAAGCATAAAATGTGTACTTAAAAAAGTATATTATTTTGGTCTATCAGTTCGCATCGTTGTTTCCTCATTGTGGATTTGAAGCATTAGATTTATTAATACTCCAACTAAAATTTGGATGATTCTTCTAACCAGGACTATAATAATTGGCATAAGGATTACTACAATGATTATTTATTGCCATTAAGGTCTCATAAAAAGAGTGATATTCTATCATTTGTCCTAATGAGTTTTCTTCAATCATAAATGATGTCTGAGAATAATTCATTTCATCTTGATCTATCCTATTTTATATAGCAACTATTTGGGCAGCTAACATAGATATTGTAATAGAAACATGAATACTAGCTACTTTCTTTGGATTTACCCTTTCAAAGGGCCATTGAAAGTTATTAGTAGCCATCTCTTCAATTAAAAAATATGCTTCATCAAATGGTTTTGACATTAATTATCCACTAACAGTGGCTCCAATTATCGATCTAAGAGATCCAACCAATCCATTAAAAAAGTTTGAATTATTAACCAATCTGGCAACGCATGGTGTGGACACTTTCTAAAGAGATCTTTAAATCTTTTCCAGGCTTCATAAATTGATTCCCGTTTAAGATGACAAAAATATGTAATATCATTTCTAAGCTTAAGTTGTAATTTAGGATCTTAAGTTGGTGTTTCCCCAAACTGATTGTTCTGTACAATTTGGATAATAATAGGTTCATGCTTAAATGAATTGGCCGCTACAGTAGGGTTTTGAATACTCAAATGATTTTCTTCTGTTGTAGGATTAGCATAATCTCTTAAAGGTCTCTGATGTTGTTCTTTTTCATTTTAATCATTACTTAAGTTGCAATCCATTTTGCTAAAATGATCTATCTGTTTTTGTTGTTTTTGAATTTTTTTAATAGTTCTTTCTAGCTCTGAATCGTAAGGTACTAAATATTCAAATCTTACACTACGCATAAACAAACACAACAAGTATTTTAAAAATAAGCAGACACCCTAAAATATTCAAACTAAACTACAAACACTTTTTTTTAGTTTAAAAATAAAAATAATTTTTATTATTAAATAACTTACTACTACTTTTCGTTACTTCCCCTGTAACGACAACAAAAAGATGATGCAGGTGAATTTAGTGTGTTAATTTTGTAAATATTTTTCAATATTAGAAAATACACATGACAGACACCATAGTAAATATGCAATTTAATCCCAACAAAAATAACTTTAGTGAAAATAGTTTTATCCTTTAAAAAAATGAAAACTGCCAAATCCCCTAAAAATAATGCAAGAATACGTAGTGCTCAAGTAATAAAGGGCTCAAATGGATTCCTAGTTATCGATCCCATAAGGCAGTTGGAAATGCTTATAAGTAAGTTCTTAAGATTATAATGTAAACTACAATTTTAATCTAGAAAAGTGAAATATAAAGTTCCAATCTTAATTAAATGGGTGAATGTCAAATAAAATGCAGTTAAAAAGACTAAGTTAATTAAACTAATTGCTAAATTTTCAAAAGTCAAATTATCAAAAACTAAATAATTTTTTTTTGTGGTGAAGAGTTCAAATTTAAGAAAGCATCTTTCCCCTTTACAATGAGTATATGGATTGCCAAGAAATTGAAATCATTTGAATATCATAAAGAATATTTACCAATCCATAGTTTGGTCCCTAATTTTGTGGTTAGGTTGGGAGGATATTGGCTGCGACTTCATAGCTTACACTACTCCCTCACTTGAGGGCTAATAATCTCACATTAGTTTCCAACCAACTGGACCAAATTAGGGATTTTAATCTGTCACCTTAAAATCTTTAATTCTTTATCCATTAAATTATATTTCCATACTTGTTTGCACTAAACTACATGGATGTCATTCTCTCCCATGGAATCAAATGTGATTTTCCCCATGTTCTAGAAACTATTGTCCTTACGGAACATATATTTCTCAGCACATTTTAATATTTCAATTGGACAGATCAAAAAGTAAATCAAGATTTGAGTTCAAATCATCACAAATTATTAACATTTAAAATCGCATAAAATAAAATCATTTATTCACAAAACAATATCTCAAAGTAGGGAGAAGGATAAAGAAAACTACTCAGAATTAATGAGAAGGATACAACAAAACATTGATTTCAAATATAAAAACATGTTTACAAAATAAAGAAACAAAAAAACACAACTTATCTCACAATTCTTCCCAAGCAAATCACTAGAAGTTCTCTTCAAGAACTTTCCATCTTTACAAGCACTCTCAATCCTCTCTTGGAAGTGTAATGAAGAAGAAATCTCTCACCTTCCCTCTCCTCTAACAGTCCTTAAAGTAAATTTCCAAGTCCTTGACTTTCTCTCTCTCTGTACGTCACTCTCTCTCTCTTCAACCCCCTTTCACTCACCACTTCAAGCCTTAGACCTCTCTCTCTCTTTTATTAGAGGTTGCCTCCCTCCATAAAGAATTCAAAATTCCTTCAAAAATTCTATCCAAAATTAAACCCTTTAGAATTTTAAAGACATGTCTATTGATCTAAGAGACATTCCTCTTCATAAAAGAACCTTCCAAGTTATCTAGATCCATGGGGCATTTAGGACAAGTGTCCCTTCTGAAATTCATGCAAAATTTGTCCTGAACCACCTTAATCCAAAAAAAGTCATCTCTAGCGCTTTAGGCGCTTCTAGCGCCAACTTACTTAAGGGTATGTTTGGGGCAGCTGCCGCTTATCCCGCCTCCTCTTTATCCAGCTTCTGCTGGGAAGCAGCTGATCCTGATAATCTACTGATGAGCAGCTGATCCGAATAAGTTGGTTGGTTGTTGTTGGCTAGCTGTTTGGTTTGTGTGTTTGGAAAATAGCTGATTCTTGATAAATGATCATTTTGCCCCTGTTCTGGGTTTCTAGATAATTGATAATTTTGCCCCTGAACTGAATAAACTTTTATGTTGTTTGGTTTCTACGGTTTGAGAAAAATTGATTTGCAGCTGTTTGTGGAAAAATGACCATTTTCTCACGTATAGTGGAGTTTTTTGCAACCAAAAAGCACTACATAACAGTTGAAAGAAAAAAAGATATATTCCCCGCTCAAGGGAGTCTATATATAAATCTATTAACAGTAAAGCTACACATCTATAATACTTAAGGCTAGTGAGAATATGTATTCAATGCATTATATGAAGAGCAGGAAAATTAATTATGTTAACTATAAGTAATTAAAGTCAAAAAAATTATGAAACAAGTCATATTAACAAAATAGAGTGTTGTGTATGCTGGAAGTGAGAACCTACACTATTATTGCTCCAACTTGCAGTCAGGTGGAGAGAATTTGAAAAAAAAAACTCAAAAATTAAGAGAAATTTACATATGTAGAAAACAATATTTACATATCTCACTCCTAAACTTCTATATTTACAAACATAGAATTTCAGCCAAATGGGGGAGTAGGGAGAAGCGGCTAGGGCAGACGAGCAAAGGAATGTTGTATATGATGGAAATCAAGAATGGGAAGAAGAAGAAAGGAGGAAGTTGAAATGGGGAAAACTATAGGAATGTTCTTTATTCCAAAGAAATGGAGAAGTGCTTACCGGGTAGAGAGGGATCCGGCCAAATAGGGTAGTAGGGAGAAGCGGCTAGGGCAGACAAGCAGACTGGAGCGAAAGATGGAGCTTAACGTAGCCAGAGCAAGACCTGAATTAGAGCAGAAGGGGGAGCTCGGTACAGCTAGGGCAGACGCGATCGAAGGGTGGAAGAAGGAGATCGATGCAGCTTGGGAAGCTTCGCAATCGAATAGAGCGAGGCAGACGTGGGAATGTTTCGAAGGGCCAATAATTAAAACTTCATTTGCAAAATGCGAATTGCAGGGGTCATCCCACGGTCCTCGTCATTCACAAATTTAATAACTTATTTTTGAATAATCTGTCAACAAGCGCTAACCAAACGGGACGGTGGCATTTTCAAAACACCGCCCGCACTTTTAAGCTGCCCCAAACAGGTCCTAATACCGCGCTATTCTATGTTTTGGCTCTTCAAGCACCAAATATGGCACTTCTAAAACCATCTCTCTGTCAACTGGCACTTCAGGTGCAAATTCTGGCGCTTCAGGCACCAGTTCTCTGTAAAATGACCCTTTAGGTGCCAAAATCCCAAAATTCGTCGTTTTGGCTCAACATTTTTTTCTTTTTGCTACTTTTGCTTCAAATGCCTAAATTTGATAAACCTGTAACAAAAAAAAAAGAAAATACCCTTTTTTAAAGTGTAATATCACCAAAAATAATCATAAAATGTATACTTTAAATAACTTATTATTTTGGTGTAACAACCCTCCCTCCTATCTTGTTAAACATACTAATGGAGATCTTTTGGGTGATCCTTATTTTAGATGCTAGGTTTTGTTATGGTTTATATGTTTTGGCTTTGTTTAAGTTATGCTTTGCCTTATATGTCTTGAGCCTTGGTACCTTGCTAAGGATTTTGTGGTTGCTTTGGTTCACTTTTGTAATGCTACTGAGATTACTTTACGTACCTTTATTACTTGTAATATTTTATCGATTTCTTCTTAGCATACTACTGGATTTTCCTTTCTCTTTCCTTTCTAGTGTCTATTGATACATTTAAAATATATAGTCTTCTAAAACATATTTTTATATCTATTTTTGAGATATTGCACTTTAACGAAAGGTATTTGTGTGTTTTTCTTTCAGGTACACTCAAATAGATGAAAAATTGGTAAAAGGAGTATAAAAGGATAAAATTTGGAGAAAAAATGTAGAAGGTGCAAAAATGAATCGAGGCGCCTAAGCACCCAAGACTGGTGTGTAAGGGCCATGTACCCCACTCTTAAGAGCTAGAAGTACTTATTTGATGGTTCACTTAATTTTTATGATTTTTTGAAGAGGTGTTTGAAGCAAGCCTTGGTAAAAACATGGGAAATAGTTCATCGACACAAAATTCATTCAATTGGCTTTTGAAAGGAGGCAAATTCTAGAAGATTCATTGAATGTATACACATTTTGAAGAGACACCAAGGCACCTCTTAGATTTTTATTAAGGAAGACTTATATCATCAAAGAAAGAGCCCAATCCACATCCAACAGCCATCATTCATCCTACTGCCATCACCAGCCACCTTTTATTTTATTTTAGTTTTAGGTTGTATTGTGAGTTAAGGAAGAGAATTCAAAGGAACTTCAAGACATTTGGTGGAGATGAATTGAGATAAGTTTTTATCTTTGTGAGTACATTAGGTTTTAATTTAGATTTCTTGTTTGTATGCATGATTTTTATTTTTAAACTCAACTATGGTTGTGTTTACTCCATGGATTATGAGTAGTTTTTTTTTATATTTTTCCTTAAAATGATAAGTGATTTAGTATTGAAAGGAATTTTTGTGTGAAGTAATAGACTTTAATGTTAAAAGAAGTCACGATGATTTTAATCCTTGTACTTCATTTACTTCTTGATTTGGCAAATTAAAATGTTAACACCTATTGTGAGAACATGTAAGATCGAAGATGGTATTGTCTCTGTCAACAAGTGGAAGGAATCACATTTAATTTCATGGATGAGAATGTAGTTCATGGGGTTGACTGCAAATAAATAGGAAGATCAACTTTGAAGGGTGTATAATTTGAGGACTTTAGAGTGATAGGTTAAAGCCTCCAATTTGATTTATAATTTTAGGTTTTGATACGAGATGTTAGCTCCCAAATGGAGGGAGAAGAAGGACTCTAGAGTGAGAACTAGTGTCTTCCCTACCTAACTTGTTTTTAAAACTATTCAAACTCCAGATTAGCCAATGTTTTTTATAGCATCTCTAGTAAGGGAAAAGAATATTATTGCTCTTATTTAGAACAACTAAATTTCTATACTTCTTACTGATTCATGATAAAGAAAAATATATTTTATTCATATTGTCTTCATCTTGCAAGTATTTAGTTAAGTAAAATATTTAGTTAAGTAAATTAGTTAAGTAAATTAGTTGGTTACTTTATTTTAAATTATCAAAAATTTACAAAAAGAATTGAACCTTCATTCCTATTTTACCATCAAGAGTTTGTATAAGACTATTTTGTTAAGAAAAATTTAGTTATCATTTTTTTTTGTAAAGTTGCATATTGTATTTATCCCTCTGGGTTTGTTATTCAGGGCTTAATCCAAAAGTCCTATATTACTTGATAACTATACGTATACTTGCATAGTATCGCATATTTAAATATTATAACTTTATTCATAATTTCTTCATAGTAAAGAATTCACCTAGCTTTTGCTTTGGATCAACTTTTTGGCTTTATTGCAAATAAAAAATCATTATTAAGGAAATTAAACATATAATTACATACATCACAATCAACATCCATATAGAAAGTCGAGATCAAATTTTTGGCCCCGTTTCTAGGGATAATTAACAAAATTTTAAAGAAATTTTTAGAAAGCAAAATTTATACTTTTATAAAGTCTTATTTAAACTTTATGATTTATTATAAAAATATTGTAGTGTTGTCTGAATATTGTAGTGTTCTCTGAAAGGGTAAATCTTAAGAAAGTAGCCAATATTCATGAAACTGATGCTTTTGTAATGTTAACAAATCAAGATATTGCAATTTCAAGAAAGTTAGACCAATTTGGAATGAATTTTTCTCAACCAATTGCAATGATTGAAGAGAATTTATTAAGCCAAATGGTAGATTATCAAGCATCATTATAAACTTTGAATGCCATAAAAAATAAGAAGAATAACCCATAATCAAACTATTATAACCCAGGTTGAAAGAACCATCCCAATTTTAACTGAAATAAAACTTTGGGTAGTAATAATCAGCAATTCTTGAACAGCCAGGTAAACCCGTTGGAAAACTAGAACAATTAAGGGAATAGTAATTATAGACCTACTTATCCTTCAGGCTTTAACAGTAATCCACAATTAAAGAGAAAAATTTATTTATAGAAGAAGTGGTGTTGCAAATGAGAAATCAGTTACAAATTCAAGGAGCTACAATATGAAATATTGAGAATCAGTTGGGACAAAAAACTAATTTAATAAGTAATAGATCTCAAGGAACACTTCCTAGTAATACTGAAGTAAATCCAAAAGACCATAATAAAGAACAAGTAAAAGTTATTCAATTTAGAAGTGGAAGAGAATTGAAAGTCAGAGTTCAAAAGGCGACTGAAGTAGAGGAAAAGAAATTGAAGAGCCTAAAGAGGATGCTCTGAAAGGTTCAGAGAGAAAATTTTTTCCACTTAAAGTTGATTTGGAAAAACACCACCTCCATTTTCTCAGAGGCTCCGTCAACAAAAGTTGGATATACAATTTTGAAAATTTTTAGAAATTTTTAAGAAACTTACAATAAATATTCCTTTTGCTGGAGCCTTAAAATAAATTTCAAGCTATGTGAAGTTTATGAAGGATATTCTTTACAGGAAAAGGAAGTTTGAAGATAAGGAGACTATTGCACTTATTGAGGAGTGCAGTGCTATAATTCAGAAAAAGCTTTCTATAAAAGCTTAAAGATTCTGGTAGCTTCACAATTTCATGTGCAATAGAAGACATATTTTAAGGGAAAGCATTATGTGACTTAGGTGCAAGCATCAGCCTTATGTCATCATCAATATTCAAAAGATAGGGACTAGGAGAAATAA
>NW_018221825.1:0-1200 GCF_001263595.1 Phalaenopsis equestris
TTATGAACAATTAGAATATTTTTCCTAATTTTCTATATAAAGATATTGAATTTTAAAGCCTAGAAAAAATTTTGAAAGGCTAAAAATGGATTTCCACTAAAATAAATCAAATAAATTAAAGAGAAAAAAAGATAAAATGATAAAATTTGTTTATCTGAGTTCTCTAACCCCAGGGAGATTTTTCAAAAATACATAACCTAATTTTCCCCATTTAAAATATTTTATATTTAATAAATACTCCAGAATTTCAAATAATTATAATAATTTAAATAAAATTCAAAAAATCATTAAAATTTGTTCCAAAGGCTTCTCTAGTCTAAAGTTATCTCCAGTAAAAATTTCAAGGGATTAGGATTTACCTTGGTCAAGTTAGGAATTTTCTTTGAAAAATCATTTTTTTGCATGAAAAAAATTATATAAATTAAATTAAACTATGAAAAATCACATTTTCTCTTTTGATGTCTTACTTGACCCATGAATGAGGTAGGATAAAAATTCCAAAGTCATTTGAATTAAATTTGATAAATTATGAGGTGACAGAGCCTTAGGGGCAAATGTGTAAT
The DNA here is from genome assembly GCF_001263595.1 of Phalaenopsis equestris. Lineage (NCBI taxonomy): Eukaryota > Viridiplantae > Streptophyta > Magnoliopsida > Asparagales > Orchidaceae > Phalaenopsis > Phalaenopsis equestris. The sequence continues at coordinate 564 of NW_018221825.1, forward strand.
TTTGGAAAAAGCTAGCCTTAATTAACATTTAGGCTTAATTTAAGGAAGGAAATGGGTAACCTCTGATCTTAATCTTAATGCTTGAAATAGAAGGGGTTAATTGGTAGAAACAAATTACTTTCTTAATTAAGTTAATAAATTTCTAAATTATTAAAATTTGGAAGTTTATTAAAATAAAATGAATCTAGGACTTAGAGGTATGACTTTTGATGTCAATAATTAATCAATTTAATACCCTTATTTTGATTTTCGAAATAAAATTCAAGTCAAGAATCATGACCACCTAAAGCTTCACATTTTCAAAGCTAATTAAGACACTCACCTATATCTTAAGAGCTTAGTAGTGACTTAGGCTAAATCAAGTTTCATTTAAATGAGGATTAGAAAAGAAAATATCATTGAAAATTAAAAAATCTTTCAAACACTACAAGCCCAATTAAAGATCAATATTTGGTTAAGCGTTCCAACAACACTAACTTGCCTATTTAAGGGTCTTCACCCACATAATTCTAAAATTGAATCACAAGTGATACTTACCCTATTCTTAGGGATAATTATCTTAGGGATAATTGATACCTCAATGTTCATTGAGCATTAGGATGTTTTATAGGATGAATTATTAAGCAGCATAATAAGG
>NW_018221825.1:1210-1559 GCF_001263595.1 Phalaenopsis equestris
ATAATTTAAAAGAACTCGGGATATTCTACCGGGCAGTGACAGAGTAGCACAGACCTGCTTCTTTCTATAGATCTGTTGGATACCTCGAAGATTTACTAAACTTAATATGTTTTTCTTAACAAAATCATCCCTAATTAAACTCTTATGGACCCACCAAGATATGACATATAGTTAGTAAAACTACCAAAACCTTACTTTTTGTCTCTATATAAACTGCATTAACATGCATTTTGAGTTTCAGGTGGTGCTACAAGAAGACTCGCCAGGTATGCTTTTACAGTTTTCAGTGTTGTCTTTCTTGTATCTTTATACTCTACTTTTTTTTTACCTGCAAAATTTGCATGCTAAA
>NW_018221826.1:0-344 GCF_001263595.1 Phalaenopsis equestris
TTGTTCCTGTGGTAAAGGAATTTTATGCAAATTTTTACGGAATCAACCAGTGAGTCGTTTATGTGCGGGGTAGATGGATCACTTTCACACCTGCACGATTCATTGAATTATACATGATAAAAAACATTCTTGTCTGCCACTATTCCAACTTCGTCCCGACAAGAAACTATATGAATGAAATTTACCAATATTTAACGGACGAAACTGACGACTGGGAAATGAGAGAAAATGAGTATGTTAGTTTTTATGCAACACTCCTAAATCCCATTTCGAAATACTGGCACTTCTTCATTTCTGCAAAATTATTAACGACAATGAAGATCAGTAAAGTTTCTAAAGAAAGT
>NW_018221827.1:0-301 GCF_001263595.1 Phalaenopsis equestris
TTTGTAGCAGTCATCATTTGGTTTGTTGCTGATTCTGTAAACTTGGTTAAATTTGTCTTTGAGAAACCTTTCTAACGTTCTTCGAGTTGAAGTTGGAGTTGTATTTGCTGGACATTGAAGGATATGACTTCAGGTTTAAATTTCCATTAACTGCTAATATCATCGTCATGTCTTTAATTCTTTCTTTCTGAGCCTAAGCAGATTTCAGAATTTTGGTCGTGTGATCAAAACATTTTTCGTTTTCTAAAGATATTTCTGAGTCAATTAATAACCAACCAAAAGACTCGAGATCGCTAAACTT
>NW_018221827.1:432-1033 GCF_001263595.1 Phalaenopsis equestris
ATTCCCCATATTTTGTTGAGAATTACTATATCTGGTAGAGCATTATTTAAAGATTTTGAATGTCTGAATTGAGACACCAATTTTTGATTATAAGCTCACCTCAAGCTTCTTCTCGGAGAATTTTCACGCAACCAATTTTTTTTTGCTCCCTTTGTTTTCTGAGAATTACTATATCTGGTGGAACGTATGTTAAGGATTTTGAATATCCAAATTCCCCTGACTAATAATCCTCAAATGTTTCTTAAGTCGAATTCTGAGATATTATAACTCATTTGAAAGTCAGAACCCAATCACATGACAGGGAATTAAAAGGCTCGCGATATCCCAAGTCAATTACTCGTATTTCAACCACACTATCTTATTTTAAAATCGACTTAGGACCCAGTCCAAATTCTTTAAAGTGGATGACTCAGATATTAGGGTATTAATTTCATTCTCCCCTGAAGTCAGTCTTATCAAAACATCCAAATTTTCCTTTTTTTATTGCACAATCCTGAACAACAATAGACCCTTTCTCATTAATTGCGGTGGGAGAGATGGGATAGACTAATATTGATCATGTTAAGTTCCCTTTCAACAACAAAAGTAGTACAATAGTGGT
>NW_018221828.1:0-1844 GCF_001263595.1 Phalaenopsis equestris
TCCCATGCTGAGGCAAGCTGCCTCATTCTATACAAACAAGTTTTACTCAATGTTTGAACAAGAGTTATTGAATGACTTATGTGGGCTAACATCTGAAGTATCAGTAGAGAGTAGGGAGTGAGGCTAAATATTATGTTTCAAGATTGGATGATGAGAGGACAAGGCAGCCCTAGAATGTGTTAGTTGACAAGGTTACTTGTGAGCTTACATGTAGTTGCAAAAAATTTGAGATGATGGGGCTGTTGTGCTCTCATGTACTATTTGTTCTAAGTCCTGCAAAAACAAAGGTGATTCCGGAGAAATATTTCTTATTGCGGTGGTCCATCAATGCTAAAAGGGACATGTATAACAGATTTGGGTGCAGAGAGCTAAAAGACTATGACTTTAATAATGTTTCTTCAAGTTCCCTCATATTCAGTTCATGCTCTCAGAAATTTGCATATCAACTCGTTAATAGAGCATTTCGAGTTAGTTGAGGAGTGTTTGTGGGAGACGTTTAAAAAGTTATCTGGAGATATTGAGGATGCTCTAGCAGGGAGAACGATCGAAGTACATAAAACAAAAAAGAAGAAGAAAATCACAAATATAGAATGCAATGTGAACGACCGTGCTAAAAAAAGACTGAATGAAGTATCTACATCTAGGCTGAAAGGACATTGGGAGAAAAATAAGAAAACCAAAAGTATAAATTTTTTAATTTAGTATTTCCTCATTCTATTCTATGTATAATGCATACTTCTAATTTGACCCATTGCATTCAGGAATGGAACAGAAAGCAACAAGTAGCCGTCGAGCTGTGGACGCATTCGAGTAAAGTTTTACAGATTGTCTTACCCAGGTATGTTGATAAAATTCAGTATCATATCACTATTTTTTATATAAAATAAATTTACTCAAATTGATCTTCGAATTACTCTCCTGCTGCAAAAATACTACGCACCACAACTAAGTGAAACACACACTGGACTTTTGATGGATTCCATAAGTGAGAATTTAGATTGATTGATATTGTAAAAATTGTAATACTGTATCATCTGTAAGCCTTTTTATGAAAGAAGTAATTGGTGGTTTATAATATGTTTTTGTTCAAATATTTCTGTCTTAATCTTGTTCAAACGTAGATATCAACTGTAACACCCTGAGCAACACGTCAATAAGACTCTGAGTAACACATAGATAACATGCGGGTAACACGTTGAATAACACGATCAGTAACAAACTGAATAACACGGGAATAAAATGAGAATAACACGAAGAATAACACGAGAATAACACGTCAATAACACATGTATAACACGAAGATAATACGAGAATAGCACGGGAATAACATTGGGATAACATGATGAATAACATAAGAAAAACACGTCAATAACACGGGAAGAACACGAGGATAACACGAGAATAACATGGGATTAACGTGGAAATAACACGAGGATAAACATGAGAAGAACACCTCAATAATATGAGAATAACACGAAGAATAACACGTGAAAAACACGAGGATGATACAAGAATAACATGAGAATATCATTGGAATAACACGAGGAATAACATAAGAGAAATATGTTAATAACACGAGAATAACACGTCAATAATACGAGAATAACACGAGGATAACACGACAATAATTTGCATTACTGCCCTCTTAATGCGCTGTCTCGTAGCAAATATTCCCTGTGTTACCGACCGATTAATCAGCGTTACTCTGCGTTACCACGCGTATTCTGCCGTGTTACTACGCTGTGTTACCGCCGATTAATCGGTGTTATTTCAAATTTCCTCGTGTTATTCATACGATCAAATTTTTATGATAAATTTTTAAACTTTTTTAGATAACTTTTATA
>NW_018221829.1:0-773 GCF_001263595.1 Phalaenopsis equestris
TCCAGGGTTTTTTTAGATTTAAATAATGTTTAATGCGTCTCAATCTTCTAGATCATATTATTTGTCCTTATCTTTCTGAACATAGCTCCGTGGTTACGCTGCTTTGCTTTGTTTTCGATTTTGCTGCATGCTTGCTCGATGGGATTAGTTCCTTATGTTAGTTTTTCCACAGATGAATGAATTATTATGCGTGAACGAATTACCTGCAAATTATTTTTGTATTATTTTGTTTAAAATTTCAGAAGTATTGTTACATTATAATTGATAGATGTGAGAAATCTGCCAATACTGATATATTTCTTTGATTGCGGCTATCCATATCCACTTTTGTTTCATTTTTTTCTGCAGTTTTGAGAATCTCTAATGCTGCCTAGTTTCATTTATTGATTTTCTTCTTCAGTATCCTTGTTCAGAATTATAACGTGGCTCACGATTTCATTTTTAATTATTGCCTTTCCAAACTTGCCTGCTTGTTCGCATTTAAGCATTCCAGCTACATAGCTAGCATATTTTGCATAATTCTAGCATTTGTTCCTCTTTTCATGTTAATTTTTGGAAGATTTACATGCATGCCTCACAACTCTAATGCATACCTACACTTGAATTTTTATGTATATGCCACCTTAATTATGCATGAAAAGGTATAATTCTCTTTTTTAAGTTAAAATAGCGATTTTTTTGATATGATATGAAGCATCTGTGTGGTACAAATGTAAAAAAACAAAATTTAGCCATTATATTTGAAAAAGAATATAACAATTGTATGGAATGTA
>NW_018221830.1:0-712 GCF_001263595.1 Phalaenopsis equestris
GAAGAAATTCATGGAACTCAGTGTTGAACTCTTAATATTACTTTAGGAAGCCATTATTTGCCTATTTAAAGTATATTTTGGAATTTTTCTATCATTATGATTAGATTAAAATGGCTCAATGACAAAAGAGATGACTTGAGTTCGACGAGTCTTGCTTCGCTAATGTGAAGGCTCAATCAAGATTTACTTCAGTATTTGAAGGAAAGAAATGCATGCAAGTTCGAGTTTTTGAGAGTCTGGGAGGAGAAATTGAACGAGTTATTATTGAGCGGAGGTGGAAAAACTTCTGTTACACCACCAATAAGGCCGCTGTAAATATTGTGGAAGAATCCTATGCCAACGTATTCTATTCTGAAGACTGAATCGTTCAAGTGCGGGGATTTCCTGTTGAATTTAATGTCGCCCGCATTAACACCTTTTACAAAGTCCTAGACTCTTATAGCTGTCATTATGAATCCTTCAGTACTATGGAAGGCCCACTGAATGATTTGATCAACTTTCTCATTGATGGGAAAGGGACGTGGAATATTAAGCAACGAGAACGGGTAAATTTTTCTGCTTCCATGTTAAATGCCACCTCTAAGGCGTGGCACTATTTTATTCCCTCTACTCTGTTATCGACTGACCGACTTTTTGTAAATCGGCAAATACAAGAATTTGATGGCGCTACTAGAATATTTAATTTCCAGCAACGACGTCCAAAGACTTGATC
>NW_018221830.1:1361-1982 GCF_001263595.1 Phalaenopsis equestris
GGTAGTTTCACTATACCGTGTGCTATCGGTGAAAAAATTTATGGAAGAGCTTTATGTGATTTAGGAGCCAGCATTAATCTTATGCCTCTATCAATCTTCAAAAGATTAGGATTAGGAGAAGTCTTACCTACTTCTCTAACTCTTCAGTTAGTAGATCGTTCAGTTACTGACCGACTTTTTGTAAATCGACATATACAAGAGTTTGATGGCGTTACTAGAAGATTTAATTTCCAGCAACGGCGTCCAAAGACTTGATCGTGACTTTATAGATGTGTCTAATTTGATTAAGATGTACAAATATAATATTTAATAATGTTAAAGTCAAATTTGTCAACGCAAGTATACATATCGCTCAAGTAATATAGGGCTCTAATGGAGTCCTAGATATCAATCCCACAGGTAGTAGTTAAATCAACAGACTAAGATTTTATAAAAAGCAATACTTCAATTACAACAACAAAGTTCAATTTTCTTATCTATGACTAATAGGAAATTGAAATAATTATGCAATTTTATCTATAAAATAACTAAATATGTTAATGAAGGTACGATTGTGATATATAAGAAAGCATCCTTCTCCTTGTCAAGAAATTATAGTGAAATGGACAAAATGAATTAGTT
>NW_018221830.1:2058-2438 GCF_001263595.1 Phalaenopsis equestris
GCTTGGTTCCTGATTCTGCGGCTAGGCTGGGAGGATACCGGCTCTCAGTTCAAAGCTCTCCACGTTTCCTCAGCTGAGGGCTAACATCTACACATCAACATCCAAACGATAGGACCGAATTGGGGATTTTAATCTGTCACTCTAAAATCTCAAATTCTACGCCCGATAATATTATTTCCCTATTTATTTTCACCTAAATTCCAAGGGCTTTGACCTCCCTGAATCATGGATGTAATCTTTACTTTAGTTGTAAAACTCAACATATTTTAACAAATCAATTGGCCAGATTGAAAGTAAATTAAGATCGAAGTGAAAAGATCATCACAATTTCTTAAACATTTTCATGGCTTCACCAATTCAAATCACCATTTCACAAATCT
>NW_018221830.1:2498-3105 GCF_001263595.1 Phalaenopsis equestris
AACTCGAAATTCATATATAAAAGTAAAGTATAGAAACTATAACAAATAAATAAACTTATCTCTAATTTCACCCCAAGTAAACTCCTCAAAGTTCCTCTGAACCTCTTCCTTTCTTTACAGCACATAGAACTCCTCTTCGAAATAGTAGGGAAGAAGAAATCTCTCACTTTCCCTCCACTCTTACAATCTCTCGAAGAATTCCTCAGAATCTCTTCACTCTAATGGAACCTTTCTAACCTCCAGGCTCTCTAGAGCTCTCACCACCTCCTCTTCCCTCTAATCTCACTTGTCCAAAATCTTTCCTTTAATGATGTGGATGAGTTTTTCCATGAGTTGCTTAAGCACCCCTCCAAAATTCGGCATTATCCATTGCACAAGTACACATAACCGTTGCTCTCACCGTCGGTGGCCTTCTGGAGAATTTGTCCTGTAGCCTCGGGAAATGCTCGTCGTCAGCAGCGTCGATGGTGTCGTCGACACCCTAGTTCAAATCTCTACATTCTGGTCCTTTTTGCTCTAAATCCGCTCATTTTTGCATCTTTTTGCTCCATTGACTTTAATTCATCATTCCTGCAACAAAACATCAAAAATACTTTTCTTTAAAGTG
>NW_018221830.1:3925-5015 GCF_001263595.1 Phalaenopsis equestris
CTTTCCCTAAATTTGAAACTCAAAGTATTCCTTTACCTTATAGATATTTCATAGTTTTTACATCATTGAATTCTAATCTTTTCTTCTCAAATGAATTTTTAGATTTTTAATATTTCAAAATATAGTTTCCTTTACTTTAAATAGCTGATTATAATCTTATTCTCTTATACTAAACATCTTAAGTCGTAAAATTAATTTTTATTACAAAAATATTCCTTTAAATCTACTAAAATATTTAAATATTTGCAAAAATACAGTTACCTGAATTAAAATCACTACATAAAATCATATAAATAATTTTTTGAAAATAATTAAATAGAGGACATCTAATAGTTAATATTTTTCTTCCCTCCCCTAAAATTAAATTTTTAAATATGAGATAATACAGGTGGAAAGAAAAACTCTAAATATAAATCATACCTCAGCAATTTAGGCATTTTCATCATTCTGAAATTTTTGCAGGTCTTCTTAAAATTTCTAGTTCACCAGGTCTGTAATATTAGGAGTTTTCTACACATATAAATCATTAGAGAAATTTCTGGGAAATGAAATTTTGAAATAAGTATAAAACTAAAACATTAAACAAATACAACATTTCCTAACACAACCATAATACTAAAAAAAGACAAAAGTACTAAAATGAAAATAAACTTCACATCACATTACAATCCACATAGCACTGAGCAACATCTACAAGCTACACATGCACATTTCTACTACCACATTAAACATTTAAAACAATAATTAGAAAGTGTCCAAATCAAAATAAGCATTAAAAGTACAAATAATAATTGTTCACATTACACAAATTATAAAAATAAAAATACAAATACACCAGTTTCCTTCAAAAATCAAAATCCCATGCTATATCATCATCGCCTTGCTCAGCAGGTGGATTGGGTTGATATTGAGGATAACGAGGGCATTCAAGGAATGTAACATCAGGCTCACCTCTGTAGTATCGAGCCTGAGCATTATAATAAGCTATCTCAAAATCAGAATGTCTCTGAAGGTACTCACTATCATAATTATGTCGGCCTTCTAAACCTCCAATCCTTTCATTTATCAAATCTATACTCTTCCTCTGCAA
>NW_018221830.1:5046-5716 GCF_001263595.1 Phalaenopsis equestris
AAGGTGGAAGGTCATAACTTGTAGAGGGGACATCTCTACTAGTAGAAGGTTCTTCACTCCTACTTCCAGTTCTCCATTTCTCATGGGATTCATAAGTCTTCAAATTAGCTTTACTAATGGGTTTCATAGGGTAAACTTATTCTTCATCTCTAGCTTTCACTCCAGAAAATTGGCAAAGTCAATAAATAAGGCCAGGATGTCCTAGCCCTCCACTTGTCTCACTTCTTGCCATAGTCAATATGTTCTTAAAAATAATTCTCCCCACATTTAAAGTTCTATTATTCTGAATACAAAAATTCAGAATAGTTTACATCACTATGGTGATAGGTTGGTAAAAGAGTAGAGGAAATGAAATAGTGTCACGCATGGAAGCAGAAAATTTTATCTGTTCCCGCTGCTTTATCTTCCATGTTCCTTTCCCATCAGTGAGAAAGTTGCTCACATCATTAAGGGGGCCTTCCATCATATTAAAGGATTCATGGTGGCAGCTATAAGAGTCTGGGACTTTATAAAAGTGTTGATGCGAGCGGCAGAAAACTCAACAGGAAATCCACGCACTTGAACGATTCCGTCATCAGAATAAATCACATTGGTGTAGAACTCCTTCACAACATTTGCATCAGCTTTATTGGTGGTGTAACAAAAGTTTTCCCACCTCCGCTCGGCAATA
>NW_018221830.1:6047-8865 GCF_001263595.1 Phalaenopsis equestris
CCTCCCAATCCAAGATCTTTCAAGCCCTAGGTCAAAAATGGCATTTTTAAGAGGAAGGGGATGATGAATAATGGCGGTTGACTGGTCAAAATCATGGTTAAAGGGGTATTTTTGCGAGCTCGCTGGGCGGGGTCGATGGCGCCGTCGGCGCGCTCTATTGAAATTGAACCTAAGTCTTAGGAAATTCCCACCGTTGGCGGCGTCGAGGGCGCCGTCGGCGGGCCTATTCAAAATGTTCAAATTCTAGATTTTTACAATTTCGATCAATTTCAACCTCATCGACATCCATTTAATCATTATAGACATAATTTTAAGTGACTAACTAATGTACTTAGCACAAATAAACTTTCACAGTACAAAATATCACATTCATATATAAATTTTGAAGGCACAATATACGTTACATAACACACCTAAGTTTGGTATTTTCTCAACCTCAATACATTAATTCAACGTCGCAATCCAAGCCACAACACTCAAAACGCTGAAAACAAAACATCCTATGCTTAGTCTTAACTAAACAGAGATCTAAAAGCATACTTCCCAAGCAATGCAAACACAAAGTTCAAATATAAACACACATAAACACAAAGGTAGCATAGTAAATTTACTACTCATCAGATTCCGTGATCGTTTCTCCTCTGAGATCACCCATTGATTGCACATGAACGAAGAGGTTGTAAAAGGGTTGGAATGGAAATTCTTCAGTAGAATCCTCCTATATCAGTTTCATCCTCCTCATCAGTCGTATCAAACTATCTTCTAAATGCCCAGAGTGATCGAAATGTTCTTTCATCTTACAGTCTAAATGATCGAAGAACTTGGAGATATTATTAATTTTATTCATGACATTTTATACCTCCTTCTTCAATTTTTTAATTTGGTGCAGAATCACCAGAGTTTTATCAGGAATTAAGGGTTAAAATGGCAGTGAATTCTAAGATGATTGATCCACTATCATGGCCATGTCATTTTCATCTTCAAATGATGGGAATCTTTCAGTTGGGTCCAAAGGCTTCCAAGGTAGAAGTATCTTTTCCCAATTTTTGTAGGACAATTGGGATTGGATGTAAAGTGAGAAATTTGTGGAAGGGTGTCCAAGCCCATAAGTTGATCCATGAATGATCAGGCCCAAAACCGATATCATAATTATTGATCCAATATCGATTGGCAGTCTCCTTTGGATACAGTAGTTCAAAATATCACTTTCCTTAGAAAATTTACCAACTTTCATTGTCAATAACAGTTTCACAGAAATGAAGAAGTGCCAGTGTTTAGAGATGGGATTCAAAAATATTGAAAAAAAATAACATACACGTTCTCTCTTATTTCCCAATCATCTGTTTCGTCCATTAAATACTGGTAAATTTCATTCATCCGGTTCCTTGTTGGGATGAAATTTAAATAGTGGTAGACAAGAATGTTCTCTATCATGTATAATTTGTTGATTCATGTAGGAGTAAAAGTGATCCTCCTACCTCGCACATAAATAACTCCCTAGTTGATTCCATTCAAATTTGCATAAAATTCTTTCACTACTGGGACAACCACAGTGGCGGTAGTATAGCACAGCACTTCCCATCTTCTCCGCACAATCATCTCTTCAATTGGTGTCGTAAAATTTTTCAGTCCTCAATTTACGAATCCTTGTTCCTTGATCAATCTTTTCTTTATCACCTAATTTGTTGAACATCCTTTGCGCTTCCACACTAATAAACTTTCGTCGATTGAAAACTCGCATTCTGGGATTATCAGGGGAATTGGATGCCATAGGAATGCAATTGGTGGAGTTTCACTTCATTTTTGGGGGAAAATATGATTAGGAATTGAATTTGGGAGTTTAAAAGGTAACTCCCCCCCACCCAAAAAACCGTCAAAAACTGCCACTCGAACACAACATATCGTCATCTCACCGATCTCGCAGTCGGTGTGGTCGATGGCGCTGTCAGCGTGCCTCTGTGTTACTTTTGCCTGAACTCTCAGGACAACCCACTGTTGGCGACATCGATGGCGCCGTCAGCGGCGTTCAAGGCAAAAAATTGCACAGTTTCGCTCTGGTCTGAATGCGTTCCAATTTTCCATGATAGATCAATTTTTTATGATAATTCAAGGGTAAATAAGAGTAGTAGAGTTTATTACTACCACTAACTAATGATAAATTCAAATAACAACTACTATAATTGCAATAAAAATAAAGATAAATATGTGTTGCCTCCCACAAAGCACTTGGTTTAACGTCGTCAGCCCGACCTATTCAGGTGTTATTCAGGTTGACTAATCATTAAAATCTCTCTAAAATTTGGTCTTTTACCCTCAAAATATGGTTTTAATCTGTGTTCATTCACTTTAAATCTATTTTTCAGTTTTCTGATCTTCAATTTCAACAGCTCTGTAAGTATAAACTTGAAGCACAGTAAATGGCCCTAACCAACGAGACTTCAATTTTCCAGGGAATAACTTCAACCTAGTATTGTAAAGCAAAACTTCTTGTCCTGCTTTAAAGTTCTTTTGGTTAATCTTTCGATCGTGCCATAACTTTAGTTTTTCCTTATAAATTCTATCATTATCATAAGATTCATTTCTTAATTCTTCCAATGCACTTAATTGTAACAATCTTCTTACTAGCATCTTTCAAATTATAATTGAATTCTTTAATCGCCCAATATGCTTTATGCTCCAATTCTACTGGTAAGTGACAAGTCTTTTCAAAAATCAGTCTATAAGGAGTCATTTCAATAGGAGTTTTATAAGCAATTATGTAAGCCCATAATGCGGTATCCAGTCTAGTAGACCAATCTATTATACTAGGGTTTACAGT
>NW_018221830.1:9317-10293 GCF_001263595.1 Phalaenopsis equestris
AATCCAACTTGTAAAATTTTATAAGCAGTTATATCAATCCCAAAATGTTCTCCAAATTCAGAATCATGACATTTCTGAATAATTAGCTCAGTTTCTTCATAAGGTACACATCTTCTCATAATCAGATCCTTACATTGTTTATATAAATAAGGCTCATCCCAAAAATATGCTTTTGCATCATGAATAAATTTTCTTAGTTGTTGTGGTGTCAGCATAGGTTGCAAAATATCACTTACAATATAGTTAACAATATCGGCATACCATGGGATTTTCCACTCATTAATAGCTCACTAACATTATAAAGTTGTTCATCAGGGAAACTGTCTGTAATTTTATTGTCGGTGTTAGATAATTCATGGTTTTCTAATCTCGATAAATGATCAGCAATTTGATTAGTAGTTCCCTTTCTATCAATCTTTCTATCAATAACCTATCAATAACCACAAGATCAAATTCTTGCATCAAAAGTATCAATCTAATCAACCTTGGTTGGGCCTCCTTCTTTTGCATCAGATATTTAATAGCTGAGTGATCAGTGTGCACAACACATTTTGCTTCAATTAAATAAGATATAAATTTATCCAAGCATATACAATGGCTAGTAACTCTTTTTCAATAATAGTATAATTAATTTGTGCATCATTAAGAGTTTTACTAGCGTAGTATATCACCTTAAAAATCTTTTCGTACATTTGTCCAAGGATAGCTCAAATAACATAAACACTAAATTAGTTCTTTCGCATAACTCCAAAACTTTTTCAAGATAATTTAAGCATGCGTCAAATGATGTTCCAATTACAGAGAAATTAACCATAAATACTTCTAATCCATCATCAATTAAATTACTAAATATAGACATTCATACATCTTTGGAATGTTGTAGGCACATTACATAGTCCGAAAGGCATAAAAGGCATCTTTCAAAAAGCAAAAGTTCTAAGAGGACTAGTAAATGTTTTCTTCTCTTGATCCTCAG
>NW_018221831.1:0-634 GCF_001263595.1 Phalaenopsis equestris
TAAATTGCATTAACATGCATTTTAAGTTTCAGGTGGTGGAACGAGAAGACTCGCCAGGTACACTTTTATAGTTTTTCAGCATTGCTTTTCTTGTACTTTCATACTGTATTTTTATACCTGCAAATTTGCATGCTAAACAACGATCTCACCCTGCATGAAAACTAAAACCATCAGGATAGCAACATTCCCAATACCAAAATTAAAATCAACCAAGATAAAATTCACCGCCACAACATTCAAAATATAAAACAACTCAAAATTTAATCACGAATTCTAGGTTTTTTTATTGCCCTGTGGGAAATAAAGTTAATCCATTGCAACAGTTTTTCGGAAGGTCCTATGCCCTGGTGGGAAATAAAGTTATATGTCTTATGTAAAAGCAACAGTTTTTCTTTCGTGGGAAATAAAGTTATATGTAAAATCCATATATTATATGTAAAACCTTAAACCCTAAACCCTAAAATTTTCCGAGGTTGTCGTTTCTCAAGAAAATTTTCCAACAGTTTTTCAGAAAATCCATAAGTTATATGTAAAATAAAATCACATGTCCTATGCCCTGGTGGGAAATAAAGTTAATCCATTGCAACAATTTTTCAGAAGGTATTTTTATTTTATTTTTGTGATTTCTCTACAC
>NW_018221832.1:0-5016 GCF_001263595.1 Phalaenopsis equestris
TGCATGACCTCCAATAACCTCTCAATAACCTATCAGTACATTTTGCGATTGTGTTAATCACAATAATGGTAAACATTTTTCCTGTTAGAGAGGGAGAGGGAGAGGGAAATAATAATTTTTGGTGAGGGACAGGGAGGGACAGGGAGGGGGTGGTCGCCATTCTCTCACTGTGGTTTGGTTCACGTGTTGCCATGTAGGCAAGTGGCAGGAGAGAGGTGCGTTGGAACTTAGGGTTAGGAAATTGCAAGGAGGTTCCCTGCGCTGATAAATTCCTATTATTTTATATGGGGCATCGGTTTGAGATTTCTCATATTGAAATTGGGAAGGGAGAGGATAAGGGTTGGAGAATTTTCAGGTCTGAAAGGGAAGAAACTGTTTGGTTGAATGATCTACATTATCAATATTTAAATTAATTTTAAAAATTGTCATTTTATTACATCTAATGGCATGTGGGAAGCATCTTTCTTATTGTTGAATTTCTATTTTATTTATTTATTTATTTATTTATTTTGCATTGATATATGAAAATTATGAGCTAAATCCAACCATTAAAGGAAAAAAAAAATCATTGGTTTTTCTGTAATTTACTAATTGATTTGGGTCGGTTTGTGAAGATGAATTTTGTTTTTTTTTTGTGTATTTCGTTTTTCATATAAAAAACATGTATCACATTTATCTAGTTAATTTGATCCAAATTTAATAAAATATATAATAAAGCAATAAAAGTTTAAATCATTTTTAATTAAAATTAATTCTAATATGTGCATTTACATGCATACCCCCCAATTCTTATTTTTTCATATATGTAACACCTAAACTTTTATTTACACATAACTACTACTAGATTCCTTATATCACTATTTTGACTGCTAAAGAGTGAAGTACAAGTTGCATGTGTAAATACACAGGAGGTGAATGTGTAAATACATAGGAAGTGAATGGTATGGATGCAAATCTTGTAGCCTTCTAATTGAAAATTCATTGTGTCTGGGTTGGGTCATCCTATTCACCTCATTTGCAATGCGGGCTGGACTACCACATTGATGATTTGGGCCGTTTGGATATTCGAAGTAAAAAATCAAACAAATCCATTTTCAAATTCAATTTTTTTTTACTTCATCTTCTGACTATATATATATATAATATTAATATTATTTTTATTTTTGAAATTAAAAAAATTATTTATTTACTAATTTTAGGCCGGACTTTTTTACAAATTTTACATATCATTAATTCCTTCTTGGTGGAATACACTGCATAGATTTTCTTCGTTCCAACATTGTAATCTCAGAAGGGCTTAAAAAAATAGTTTTGCTTAGCTATTTATGTTCAAGGATTTGATAGGATAAGGGCAGAATTGTAATTTTAAAATTTGTTTGAGGATTTATCTGAGAATACTTTTCATTGTTTTATTTTTAACGTTGTCATATTATTGTTTGAGCGACATACAACTCAATTCTTATGAATTTGTACATGCATACCACCTTATCTATGCATGAAAGGTTAAAATGATCGTATGATATGAATAGGAAATGCAAAATTTAGGTGTTAGATATGTAAATACGTAGGAATAGAGCGTTTTATATGTAAATGCCTCTTTTTTTTCCTTTCAATAGTTGTTTTAAAATAAGACTTATGATATGTTTGGGACAGTAGCAGCTGTTCGAAGAAGCAGCTTCACAACAGCTAGTGCAATATGTTTTGATAGCTTGACTATGAAACTGTTCTGCTGCAGTTGTTTTTAAAATAAAGATCATATTGCCCTTGCATGGTATAGTTTTAAATGCACAGCTTTATAAACGATTCAAACAAGACACCAGAACTAAACATCAAAATATTATATAAGTAAGAAATTTAAAATTTTACATTAAAGTTATATATTGCTTAACATTAATAAATAACAAAAAAAACTAATTAAAATAAAAATAAATAATATTTAACTGAAGTATGTTGCTTAATTTGATCTTCTTTAAGCATAAATCACAAAAAATAATCTTGACTTCCCCAACCTAAGTGGCTAATTTATCACCATCTTTTCTATTTTAAAATCTTGTGTGGTAATTGAAGTGATATTGTAATAGGTGGACAACCTAAATTGAATTTTCTAAATGTAAAGTCATTGTTGTAAAAAAGGAAGATAAAATGTTGATAAAAAAAAATACAAATTAAGATTATGTGAATCAATTAAAAAAAAAATAAAATAATATATAAAAATTTAAAAGGGTCAAACAAATCATTCTATCGAAGATTATGCCATCTAGCATCACTATCTACATTCAGTTTAGAAACATGGGTCTTGAATCAGAAATTGTCTGGGAAACACGATCAAGGAATGGAACGTTCTATAGGAGGCAATTAAGAGAGAGAGAGAGAGAGAGAGAGAGAGCATCAATAGACAAGTAAAAGATGTTTTTTATCCATAATATGGACTCCTATTTATAGGCCTGAGTTCCAATATTACAAATGTACATATTAGCCCCCTAATCATTAATCGTTCAGTAAAGCCTTTTGGTAATTTACAAGATTATTTGCATATATTAAAGTCCGATACCTATTCGATTAATAAGAGTCGTCGATCGTCTAACAGATATGATTCATGGCCCGAAGGAGTGCCCCATCGACCATTCTAAAGGTTGATGGCCGTCTTGAGGGGCTTTCTTTTGACATCTTATGTCGATTATTCGGTAAGGTATTTTTCTTTGTTGCTGCTCATCTGGATATGATCTTCTCTACGTCTGATCGGTCGTGTTTCCTTCCTGGGGCGTCCATCAACTTTAAGATTTGTACAGTGTGTACATATTTAGTTGTTTGATTATCTTGCTCATCGGAAGTTGTCTAGCACATGAGGACTAGTGAATTTTTTGATCATATATAGAAAAATGAACAAATAAATAAATGATATTATAGCAAAATAATGAACTTCCCTAGATTTCCTTGCCCTCCTTGCCCATACCATTATAAATAGGCTTTGGGGCAAGGGAAGTCTGCACTTCTTCAGTTCCTTTAGATTCCTTTGTCCGGTGATTTCTTCTATACATGTTTTCCACAATGTCTAGCAAAGGAGTCCCACCTTCCGATAAGAGCGTGCTCCTCAAGGCAATGAGTGACATTCGGGCGCATGCCCGTAAGTTAGACGTGAAGTGCAAGCTGTCGGGTGAGGCATCTGCAAAAGGTGTGAGCTGAAAGAGAGTAGTGTTCAAGCACCGAGCCGGCGATCTCGAGTCTCAGTTTGTTTCCTCAGGTCTTCTTGCGGGCCCTCCTTAGGAGAGGGTTGTGGGATAGGTAAAAGGCGGTCTGAACGACCCTCTTGTGGGGCATTCGTTGGGGATGAATGGTCCTGCCGTGGGAGAAAGATTACCTGCTCAGGCGGCTGCGAGAATCGTGGTTCCCCAAAGAAGTACTGAGGAGGCGGCAACTGGGGTTGAGATGTGGCTTCACTAGGCTAGGAGCGACTTATCCTCAGAAAGTAGAGGATTGGAAAAAAGCGGGTGAGGACTGCTTTTCTTATTCTACGTTTGAAACCCGCTTTTCTTATTCTACGTTTGAGTGGGGGCAGATCCTTGCACTCCCCTCACGGAGCTTGTCGCTACCATATGTCGTTGCGTCCTATATGTAACATGTAGTAATTAGGCACCGATTGTTGATCTTGTCATTGTCGGGTGCTAACATTCTGAATAGGGTAAAGGACGACCGTTCACACACACCTTGTGAAGCTTATCATTTTCAGGTATCAGTAAGTCCAATAAACAACTTGATGATAATTTCTTTTAAAATTGTGCTCAGGATGATCGTGCGCACACCCCTCGCAGGGCTTATCGTCGTCGGGTGTCGATACGTCCCATAGGCCACATGTTGTAGTTAGGCACCCTTCGAGGATCCTGTCATTGACGGATGCTAACATTCAGTATAGGGAGCAGGACAATCGTTCGCACTCCCTTGCAAAGCTTGTTGTAGTCGGGTGTCGATACGTCCCATAGGCCACATGTGGGTACTGGATCGGTATGTCACTTTGTCATTCATGAAGCTTGCTTCTCGACCGTGACTGACTTTATTCCCCAAATATAATTGTGTTAGTTCCATGAGCGTAATTGTGTATTTCTTTAGGTCGTCTTCGCTCTAGGTTTAAGGGATGGCGTTCCCTGCGTGTCTTTAGTTTGTAGTCTCCGGGTCCCACTCTCTGATTGATGATGTAGGGATCGTTCCAGGTTTGATTTAGTTTCCCGATAGCTTGTCCTTTGGTGGTTGGATCGTTTTTCTTTAACATTAGGTCCCCTAGAAGAAACTTCTCTTCGCGTACGTGCTTGTTGAAGTACACAACAATCCTTCTCTTAACCTCTTATTGCCGAAGAGCTGTGTTTGCTCTGTTCTCCTCGGCTAGAGCTAGAGTCAGTCTAACTCCCTCATCGTTTACCTTGAGTCACTCTCCTAGGTCTTTTTCATCGATGGCTGAGGACGAGAGCACCCTACGGCTGTGGTTGTTGTATTCAAACGACAACATGACCTCTATTTCGTGGGATAACATAAATGGGGTCTGTTTGGTGGACGTCAACGACGTCGTTCGGATTGCCTAGAGTACTTAAGGGATAAAGTCTACCAATTTTTCATTTACTCCTTCAACTTTTTTCCTTAGCAAATTTAAGATAATTTTGTTTGTGGCCTTTGCTTGGACATTTGTTCGAGGGTAGAGAACAAAAGTAAACTTGAAGTTTATCCCTTGGCTTTTACAGAAGTCTTGCACTCCTTTCTCTGTGAATTGAGTCCCATTATCTGTGACTATGGCAAGAGGTAGTCTGTATCGGCAGATGAAGTCCATCTAGATAAAGTTTCAGACTACTTCTATCATTATGTGCGCAAGAGACTTTGCTTCTACCCATTTGGAGAAGTGGTCGACGACCACTAGTAGAATTTTTCTTTACTCTTTGGACGAAGTACAATGTCCTAAAATATCAGGGCCCCACATAGCGAACGACCAAGGAATGACAATTAAATGGAGTTTGTGGGACAGCTGATAGCGTT
>NW_018221833.1:0-1132 GCF_001263595.1 Phalaenopsis equestris
GAATAGTCTTTTTAAACTTAAAAATTCGAACTCTAATTCATATTTTCTCCCCAAGAATGAAGAAAAACTCTATCAACTGCATTCCTATGGCGTCAAATTCCCCTGACAATCCCAAAATGCGAGTTTTCAATCGGTGAAAGTTCATTTGTACGGAAGCACAGCGAATCATCAACAAGTTGCTGACGAAGAAAAGATTAATCAAGGAACGAGGATTTGTGAATCGCAGATTGAATAATCCCACGATGAATATTGAAGAAATGATAGTGCAGTGAAGATGGGAAATGCTGTGCTACACTACTACTACCGTCGTGGTAGTTCCTATGGTAAAAGAATTTTATGTAAATTTACATGGAATTAACCAAGGAGTTGTTTATATGCGAGGGAGATGGATTACTTTCACTCCTTCAAGAATCAACGAGTTATATATGATAGAGAATGTTCCTGTCTGCCACTATTCCAATTTCGTCCCAACGAGAGACCAGATGAATGAAATTTACCAGTATTTGACTTTTCTGCGACACTCCTAAATCCCATTTCAAAACACTGGCACTTTTTCATTTCTGCAAAATTATTTCCGACTATGAAGATCGGTAAGGTTTCTAAAGAAAATGCCATTCTGAATTACTACATCCAAAGGGGACTACCGATTGATATTGGATCTATAATTATGAAGTCAGTTTTAGGCCTGATCGTTCACGGATCAACTTATGGGCTTAGATACCCTTCCACAATTTTGTCACTTTGCAGCCGGTCTCAAGTATCCTATGAAAACTGGGAAAAGGTACTGCTACCTTGGAAACCTTTGGATCCAACTGAAAGATTCCCATCATTTGAAGATGAAAATGACATGGTCATGATAGTTGATCAATCATCTCAGAATTTACTGCCAGTTCAACCCTTAGTTTCGGATAAGTCTTTGATGATCCTGCGCCGAATCAAGAAATTGGAAAAGG
Source organism: Phalaenopsis equestris (assembly GCF_001263595.1). NCBI lineage: Eukaryota > Viridiplantae > Streptophyta > Magnoliopsida > Asparagales > Orchidaceae > Phalaenopsis > Phalaenopsis equestris. The sequence continues at coordinate 954 of NW_018221833.1, forward strand.
AGGTACAAAAAGTGATGAATACAATTAATTTTATCTCCGATTTCTTTGATCATTTAGACTGGAGGATGAAAGAACATTTCGATCACTCTGGACATTTAGAAGATAACTTGATACGACTGATGAAGAGGATGAAATTAATTGAGGAGGATTCAACTGAAGAATTTCCTTTCCGACCCTTC
>NW_018221833.1:1351-1660 GCF_001263595.1 Phalaenopsis equestris
TTTTGTGAAAGTTTGTATGTGTTAAGTACATCATTTAACAATTTAAAATTATGTTTATAAAGATTAAACAGATATTGTTTACGCTTAGAATTGATCAAAATCGCAAAAATACGGAATTTGGACATAATCAATAGAGCCCGCCGACAGCGGAAATTTCTCTAGACTTAGGTTCAAAAACATAATAGAGCGCGCCGACGGTGCCATCGACCTCACCGTCCGCAAGATCACAAAAATACCTCTTTAACCGTGATTTTGATCAGTCAACCGCCACTATTCATCATCCCCTTCCTCCTAAAGACACCATTTTAG
>NW_018221833.1:1970-3027 GCF_001263595.1 Phalaenopsis equestris
AAATGGCTCCACGTCAAAAGAGAAGAGTTGAGTTTGACGATTCACGCTTCGTTAATGTGATGGCTCAAACTCGATTTACTTCAATACTTAAAGGAAAAAAAGTGTATACAAGATCGAGTTTTCGAGAGTCCGGGAGGAGAAATTGAACAGGTTATTACCGAGTGGAGGTGGGAAAACTTTTGTTACACCACCAATAAAGCCGATGCAAATGTGGTGAATTAGTTATACACCAATGTGATTTATTCTAAAGACGCAATCGTACAAGTGCGTGGATTTCCTGTGGAATTTAGCGCCGCCCGCATTAACACTTTTTATGAAGTCTCAGATTCTTATAACTGCCACTATGAATTGTTTAGTACGATGGAAGGCCCCCTCAAAGTTGTGATTAACTTTGTCACTGATGGGAAAGGAACATGGAAGATAAAGCAGCGAGAACGGGTAAACTTTGCTGCTTTCATGTTGAATGCCACCTATAAGGCGTGACACTATTTCATTTCCTCTACTCTGTTACCGACCAATCACCATAGTGAGGTAACTAGAGATAGATCTATTCTAAATTTCTATAATCAGAATAGTAAAACTATAATTATGGGGGGAATAATTCTTAAGAATATATTGACTAAAGGAGCAAGACTAGTGGAGGTCTAGGACATCCTGGACTTATTTATACACTTTGCCAACTTTATGGAGTGCAAGCTGGAGATGAAGAATGGGTTTATCCTATGAAACCCACTAGTAAATATAATTTGAAGACTTATGTATCCCATGAGAAATAGAGAACTGAAAGTAGGAGTCAGGAACCTTCTACCAGTAGAGATGTCCCCTCTACAAGTTATGACCCTCCTCCTCTTTCTAGCTCCCCTACCTTAACAGATTTGATGAATGAGTTGACCTTGCAGAGGAAGAGCATAGATTTAATAAACAAAAGGATTGGAGGTTTAGAATGTCGACATGATTATGATAGTGAGTACCTACAGAGGCATTCCAATTTTGAGATAGCTTATTATGACGCTCAGGCCCGACACTACAGAGGAGAACCTGATGTTACATTTCTTGA
>NW_018221833.1:5500-7707 GCF_001263595.1 Phalaenopsis equestris
GTTATCCAAATTATCTACTTATTTCAATTGCCTATTAGTGACAGATAAGCAAATTGAACATCATCGTTGTAGTTGAAGTATTACTTTTTATTAAGCCTTAGTCCGTAGTATTCTATTTCTCCATGTGTGATCGATAACTAGGACTCCATTAGAGCCCCATATTACTTGAGCGATACGTATACTTGTGTTGACAAATTTGACTTTGACATTATTGAATATTAATCTATACATCTTTATTAAATCAAACAAATATATATAAAGTCGCAGTCAAGATTTTAACACCATTGCCAGAATTTAAATCTTCTAGTAGCATCATCAAATTCTTGTAATTGTCGATTTACAAAAAAAAGGTCGATCACTAATACAACAAAATCCACAGGAAAGATAAATTTATCAACTTTTACCAAAACATCTTTTGGTAATTGAATGATCGGCTAAATGAAGAGTTATAGTTGTAGGTGAAACATCTCCTAAACCCAACCTTCTCAAAATGGTTAAAGACACAAGATTAATACTAGCTCTTGTCACATAAAGCTTTCCAAAAAAATCTTTCACCAATAGCACAAGGAATAGTAAAAAGAAATAGTAAACCTTCCAATATCTTTAAGTTTTTCAAGTAGCATCTTCTGAATTATAGTGCTACACTCTTCATTGAGTGCAACCGTCTCATTATCTAAAAACTTCCTTTTTTTATTAAGTATATCATTCATTAACTTCACATAGCTTGACATTTGTTCCAAGGCCTCAACAAATGAAATGTTTATCGTTAATCTCCTCAATATTTCTAAAAATTGTGAAAATCAGTTATCTCTGTTTTTCTACTTCAATCTTTGAAAAAATGGAGGTGGTGGTCTTTCAACTATGATTTTCATTGGTTTAATAGGACATTCTGACTCAAAATGAAAATCTTTACCTGGTTTTTCATTTTTCACCTTATCTTTTCAACTTCAACTTTCACTTCTTTTTGAACTCAGCTTTTTAATTCTTTTCCACTTCTCATTTGAATAGCTTAATTTGCTCTTTGTTCTGATTTTTAGGATTTACTTCAACATTACTAGGCAATGTTCCTGGATGTCTATTACTAAGTGCAGTAGCAATACATCTCAATTGATTTTCCATATTTCTAATTGCAGCTCCTTGACTTTGTAATTGGCTTCCCATTTGCAAAATCAATTTTTTTCATTGACAATTTTTCTCTTTACTTTGCAAATTATTAAAACCTGAAAGGTAATAAGGTTTATAAGTTAGATTTTCTTGATTATTGGAGTTTCCCAATGGGTTTACAGTGTTGTTTCCCCATTGCGAATTTGCAACATTATAGTTATTATTACTCCAACTAAAATTTGGATGATTCTTCCAACTAGGGTTATAAAAATTAGCATAAGAATTATTATAATGATTATTTATTGCATTTAAGGTCTCATAAGAAGATTGAGATTCTATCATTTATCCTAATGAGTTTTTCTCAAGCATAGATGATGTCTAAGAATAGTTCATTCCATATTGATTTATTTTCTTTGATATAACAGTTATTTGGGCAGCTAATATAAATATTGCATCAAAATCATTAATACTAGCTACTCTTTTTGGATTTACCCTTTCAGAGGGCCATTGAAAATTATTAGTGGACATCTCTTCAATTAAAGAATATGCTTCATTAAATGGTTTTGACATTAATGAAGCTCCAGCCGCATACCAGCAACAGCATCAATTATCGATCTAAGAAATCTAATCAATAAATTATAAAAAGTTTGAATTATTAATCAATCTAGCAACGCATGGTATGGACACTTCCTAAGGAGATCTTTAAATCTTTCTCAGGCTTCATAAATTGATATCGCTTCAAACTGACAAAGAAGTTGTAATATTGTTTAAGCTTAGCAGTTTTTTAAGATGGAAAATATTGAGATAAAATTTTTGTGCAAGTCTCCCTATGTTCTGATAGATCTAGGTGCTAACAAGTTTAACCATATCTTACCTTTATCCCTTAGTAAAAAAGGAAAAAGTCTAAGTTTGACGACGTTATTTGACACTCCATCATATTTAAAAGTAGCACATGACCAGAGGAAAATATGTTGAGATTTTCATACCTATTTTATATTGTTTTTGATGATATTGCACTTTAAAGAAATGTATTTTTGATATTTTGTTGCAGGAATGATGAAATAGGGTCATTGGAGCAAAAAGATGCAAAAAAGAGTAAATTT
>NW_018221833.1:8605-16138 GCF_001263595.1 Phalaenopsis equestris
TAGGATTAGTCAATGTTCTTTATGCCTGGACCCAAGGGTAAGGAATAGGTATGCTTCTATTTGACACAATATAATTTGAACTAATTTACTTTATCCATTCACTATAATTTCTTAACATGGAGAATGATGCTTTCTTATATTGAATATCACATTTGAACCTTCATTAGTATATTTAGTTATTTAATAGTTATTAAAATTATATATTTATTTCAATTGCCTATTAGTGACCGATAAACAAATTAAACTTCGTTGTTGTGATTAAAGTATTGCTTTTCTAAAATTTTAGTTCGTAGTTCCCTGTGGGATCGATATTTAGGACTCTATTAGAGCCCTATTTTACTTGAGTGATACATATACTTGCATTGATAAGTGTGACTTTACAATTATTGAATATTTATTACGTCCATATTTATCAAATCTAGAACTGTTATTAAGATTTGGTACAGTTGCTGAGGGATTAAATCTTTTAGCAGCAGTATTAAATACTTATATTTTTAAGCATATATAAAGTCGCGGTCAGCACACAATTCTAGAAAACTTCTAAGGTGTAAATTAGGATCTTCAGTTGGTGTTCCCCCAAACTAATTATTTTGTACCATTTGGATAATAGCAAATTTAAGCTCAAATGAATTGGCAGCTACAACAGTGTTTTTTTTTCTCCAAAGATTTTTATTTGTTGTTAGATTAAGCAAAATCTCTTAAAGATTTCTGATGATGTTCATTTTCATTTCCAACATTACTTAAATTGCAAGCCATTTTCCTAATATGGTCTATCCCTTTTTGTTGTTTTTAAATTTTTATAATAGTTCTTTCTAACTCAGAATCATAAGGTACAAAATTTTTAGATCTTAAACTTACTTAGATTTTACACTATGCATAAATAAACACAACAATTAATTTAAAATAAGCAAACACTCTTAAATAAGAAAATATTCAATTAGGTACAAACACAACAATAGTTCTTTCTAACTCAGAATCATAAGGTACAAAATATTTCTCTGGGAACGACGCCAAAAACTTTATACGGGTGGAGAAATGTAATTCATAGACCTTTTGAAGATCAATGTGATTCTCCCTATTTTGTAGAAGTCACATCCCTTTCGGAACACATGTTTCTCAACACATTTTAACAATTCAATTGGCTAGATAAAAAGGTAAATGAAGATCGGAGTTTAAATCATAAAAAAAATATATTAACATTTGAAACCGTATAAAAAAAAATCAATTCCTCATAAAAACATATTTCAAAGTAGGGAGAAGGATAAAGAAGAGTACTCAAAATTCATGAGAAGGAAACATCAAAACACGAATTTTATATATAAAAATAAGTTTACGAAACAAAAAAAATAAAAGACACAACTTATCTCATAATCCTTCCTAAGCAAATCTCTAGAAGTTCTCTTCAGGCATTTTCCTCTTTACAAGCACTATCAATTCTCTCTTAGAAGTGTAATGAAAAAGAAATCTCTCACATTTCTTCTCCTCTTATAATCCTTAAAGAAAATCTTCAAACCCTTGATTTCTCTCTCTCTCTCTCTTTCGCCCCCCTTACACGTCACACATAAATACTCTCTTCTAGCCCTAGACTTCCCTCTCTTTTATTAAAGGTTGCCTCCCTCCAAAAAGAATTAAATTTTTCCTCCAAAAATTCTATCCAACAGTTAACCCTTTTGAATTCAAAAGACATGTCCATTGATCAAAGAGATATATCTCTTCATAAAAGAACCTTCCAAAGTGTCTAGATACATTGAATCACTTCAAGGGGTGTTTAGAACAAGTCTCTTTCAAAATTCGCAAAAAATTTGTCCTGGACCGCCTTAATCCTCAAAGAGTCATCTCTAGTGCTTCAGGCGCCAACTTTCTTAAGACCGCACTATTCTGGGTTTTGGTGCTTTAGGCACCAAATCTAGCACTAGCTCTCTATTAAATGGGCGCTTCTGGCGCCAGTTCTAGTGCTTTAGGCTCCAATTCTCTATCAAATGTCACTTCTAGCACCAGTTCTGACGCTTCAGGTGCCAGCTCTTTGTCAAATGACACCTCTGGAGCCAGTTCTGGCGCTTCAAGCACAAGCTCTCTGTCAAATGACACTTTTGGCACCAATCTGGCACATCAGATGGCAGAATCCCAAAATTTCCTGTTTTGGCTGCAAATTTTGTTCTTTTTTGCTTGCTCCAAATGCCTAAAATTGATATTCCTGCAACAAAAAACATGAAAATATCATTCTTTAGAATGCAATATCACAAAAAATAAACATAAAATATATACTTAAAACAACATATTAGTTTGGTGTATCACGTATCTTGCGCCTAGGCGCCCAACCGTCATGCCTAGATGTCGGCCTTCTAGAACATCCTGGCCCCTAGGCGCTGATACAACTAAAATATAGTGTTTTTAGACACATTTTTATACCTATATTTTAGATATTGTGCTTTAATGGAAGGTATTTTTATATTTTTCTTGCAGATACCAGTAAAAAGGGTGAAAAATGCTTAAAGGAGTGAAAAAGGATCAAATTTGGAGTAAAAAGGTGAAAAATGTACAAAAGAGTTTTTGCACCTAAGCTCAAGATTTGACGCTTAAGCGTCGATTAAATAGAGAAGGTCGCGGAGGCCTCGCGCTTAAGCGTCAATGACAGTTATTGGGCGAGAAAATTTGGTTTCTGCAAATTTTGAAGAGGTTTTTGAGGCACCCATTGGCTTAATAGGTGGTTATAACCACCATGGACGAAAATTATCATGAAAGGATGCATCTCTTGGGGAAATACATCAAATCTAGACATATTTTGAAGAGAAACCAATACACCTTTTGGAAAATTATAAACGAAAGAAGATTTGGACTTTGAAAGAGGTTCTGAAAGTATTGGAAAGTTTTGAAAGTTCTCATTTGGGGAGTTAGTTTGAAGAAATTTTCAGGCACCACTTTTACTTTTATTTTATCCTTTCTGTTATTTTATTTTGAGTGATTGTAAAGAGAAGAGAATCAAAGTAACTTCAAGAGTTTGGTGGAGGACTTGAGATAAGTTTTTATCTTTCTATTTTGTGACTACTTTTGGTTTTAATTGAGACTTGTTGTTGGTTTGACAATGATTTCTTTTTTTAAACTAAAGTGTGGTTTTGTTTTCTCCATGGATTTTGATTAGTTTTCTTTATCTTTCTTCTTAAAATAATAAGTAATTAAGTTTTGGACAGAAGTTTTGAAAAATATTGATCTTCAATGATTGAAGAAGCTGTGATGATTTAAATCCATTGAATTCATTTACTTCTTGATTTGACCAATCCATATGCTAAAATTTGTTGTGAGAACATGCAAGAACCAGACTGGTATTTTCTCAATCAATAGTTGGAAAGAATCACGTGAGGTTGTATGAATGAGAATGTAGTTCATATGATTGAGTGTAAATAAATAGGAAAATATTCATTGAAGGGTGTAGAGTTAGAGGAATTTAAAGTGACAAGTTAAAGTCCTCAACTTGGTTTATTGTTTTAGGTTTTGATATGAGAATGTTAGGCCCCAGGTGGAGGGAATCGAGGGAACTCTAGAGTGAGAGCTAGTATCTTCCCTGCCTATCCAGTCTTCAGAACTATTCAAACTTTAAATTAGCCAATGTTCTTTATAACATCTTTAGTAAGGGTAAAGAATATTATTGCTCCTATTTGGCATAACACAATTTTCATACTTCAACAATAAAATTTCTATACTTGTTACTAATTCATAACAAGAAGAAAGATATTTTCATATTTAGTGCTTTTCTTCTACAAAAACTCTAGCTATCCTTTTAAATTGTTATTATTCTATCAAAATATTGAAAATATCAAAAAAAATTAAGTTTTGTTACTCCAAAAATCTTCTTTAGTTTATATATTAAAAATAGAAAGTTTGTTGTTCAATAGTGCATATTGCGTATTCTCCATGTGGGTTCGATATTCAGGTCTTAATAAAAAAGTCCTATATTACTTGATAACGATATGTGTACTGCGTAGTATCCCTATATATATAAATTAAAAGTTAAATTCTTATTTTTATTCAGGATCATGTTTTTGGTTTTGTTGCAAAATAAGAAAATATAAGTGAAATATAATCTGAATTATTTTTGTACTTTGCATATGAGCAATATCCAGGGATCAAGTTTTTGGCGTCGTTGCAGGGAAGAAATTGATTTTAAAAGCAAATTTCTATTTTTATAAAGTCTTATTTAAACTTTAAGTTGTATTATATTATTTTATTTTATTTTATTATATGTTAATGTATGCATAATTCAGGTTCTGAAGGACTAGTGCCATACGATTCTGAATTAGAAAGAATTATTAGAAAAATCAGAAAAACTAAAAAAATTATAAATTTTGAAAATAAAAAAAAATACAGAAATGATAGACCAAAATAATCAAAATGCTGAAATTCATCAAGAGTTTAGACCTTTAAGAGATTATGTCAACCCTACTGTCAGACAATGCCCAGGTGGAACTATTCCACCGACACACCTATTAGGGGTTCGACCCCACATGAAAATTTAGTGAGTCCTTAATGGCCTTCTGAACTCCATGTTCAAAGATGGTTGAACAGCTAGTCCTGAAGTCCAAGGAGTTAGCTGTACTTTCCCAAGCAGAAATGGGTAAAGTATGCTAACCGAAGAAGGGTAATTTGGTCCAAGAAGGGTAATTTAGACACATTACCGATGTGTGAAGATAATATTTCTTGATTTGTATGGAGATAAAAGATTGTCCCCAGCGAAGTCGCCAAAAGATTTTAGCGCTATTTTAGGGAGGGAGTTGCCCGTAAGAGCTGTCAGTCACCGGAATCGAAGTCTCGTCGCCTGCTTCGAAAAGACGTTTTAATTTACATATATATTTAGTTTTAGACCTCATATTTTTCATAGTTTAAATGAAAGAGTGATGTACCTCAAATACTGTATCTATCCTGAAGGATAAACACAAGAATTGAGGATGAGGTTTGATCAAATAAACTAAGAAATATATGACATACGTTTAATCTGCGAAACCTTTGTATTTGCCGACAAGTTCCCCTATTTAATATAAATAATTAAATAGGGTTTATATTAAGCTGGGTTTGGACATGCTTCCTATAAGGGCAAGCACCTATAGTTAATTACATCTTAAATGACCAAAGTCATTTAAAAAATCTCTCGATAAAAATCAAGAAATGTTATCTTCAAGGAGTTTCAAAGGGTAGGACTTTTCAATGAGTTCGGACGTAGAGGTGTGAAAGGGGATTGTTTTAATTTTGGAACATTTTGTTATAGAGTCCAAAGGAGGAAGAACTAGGAGATGTCATGGATCCAGGGAGAACCCCGGTGACTTCCTAAGCTATTCTAATGCTTGGCTTCATTTCTGAGGAGAAATATTTAGGTGTTCCATCCGGCTAATTTTATTAGTTAGGGCTTACATTTATGTGAAAGGATCACACAAATAGTGTGGAAGATGTGAGGATTTAGGTTGTGACAAACGACAACCTCGGAATCCTAAGACGAGTTAGGGCTTATATTGTATAGCACGGCAAACATCTTAATTTAGTTGTAATTGTAGTTTTGTGTGATGTTTGTGATTAAATTTTAAGTTGTTTTATATTTTGAATGTTGTGGCGGTGAATTTTATCATGATTGATTTAGTTTTAGTTTTGGTTTTGGTTTTGTGGCTATCCTGATAGTTTTAGTTTTCTTGTAGGGTGGTTTCATTGTTTAGCATTCAAATTTGCAGGTATAAAAGTACAGTATGAAAGTAAAAGAAAGACAATGCTGAAAACTGTAAAAGCGTACCTGACGAGTCTTCTCGTTCCACCACCTGAAACTCAAAAGGCATGTTAAGACAGTATATATGAAACATGGAAGTAAATTTTTTGACGGCCTATCTAACCTTATGTCATATCTTGGTGTGTCCTTAGGAGTTTAATTAAGGATGATGTTGCAAAGCAAAATATATTAAGTTTAGTAGATCTCCGTGGTATTCAACAAATCTAGAGAAAGAAGCAAGTCCATGCTATTCTCTCGCTGCCTGGTGGAAAATCTCGAGTTCTTTCAAACTTATTATGTTGCTTAATAATTCATCCTGTAAATACCCTTAGTGCTCAATGAGCATTGATGTTTCAATTATCCCTAAGAGTAAGGTAATTATCATCTGTAATTTAATTTTGAAGATTATGTAGGTGAAGACCCTTAAAGAGGCAAGTTAGTGTTATTGGAACAGTTAACTAAATTTTGGTCCTCATTAGGCATGTAGTGTTTGAAAAACGTCTTAGTTTTAATTGATATTTACTTTTCTAATCCTCATTTAAATGAAACTTGATTTAGCCTAAGTCACTACTAATCCCTTAAGACCTAGGTGAGTGTCTTAATTAGTTTTGAAAATGTTAAGCTTTAGGTGGTTTCATACCTATTTTACACAGTTTTTGATGATATTGCACTTTAAAGAAAGATATTTTTGATGTTTTGTTGCAGGTATGATGAATTATGGTCATTGGAGCAAACAGATGCAAAAAGGAGCAAATTTGGAGCAAAAAGGACAAAAATGTGAAGAATTGAACTAAGGCACCGACGACGAGCCTAGCGGTGCCGACGGCGAGCCCAGCGGCACCGACAGTGAGAATTTTCTGAGAATCCAAATTAATTAATTTAGAAGGCCCACCGACAGCGCCCTCGAGACCGCCGACGATGAGATCGGCAGGTATTTCAAAAGGTGCATTGAATGTGGCTGATTTTTGGAGTGAAGCTTAGGTGAAGCTTAGGCAACTCTTGAGAAAACACTTCTACATCATTAAAAGAAGATTGGCCAAAAATTGAGGGATCCGGAGAGAGTTCGAAGAGTTGGAAGGTTAGAACAACGTCCAAGAGCCCCAATAGTGTGTAGAGAGTTTACTTTAGGGTTAAATTGTGAAGAATTCTTCGAGAGATTGTAAGAGTGGAGGGAAAGGGAGAGATTTCTTCCTCCTTGCCGCTTGGAAGAAGAATTCTATGTGTTGTAAAGAAAAGAAGAGATTCAGAGAAACCTCAAGGAGTTTGCTTAGGGAGGAATTAGAGATAAGTGTTATTTACTTGTTGTAGTTTGTATGTCTTTTCTTTTATATATAAATTTCGAGTTTTGTTGTGTCTTCCCCATGAGTTCTGTGTAGTTTTCTCTATCTTTCTTCTTGTCTTGAGATTTGTGAAATGATGATTTGAATTGGTTGAGCGATGAAAATATTAAAGAAATTGTGATGATCTTTTCACTTCGATCTTAATTTACTTTCAATCTGGCCAATTGATTTGTTAAAATATGTTGAGTTTTACAACTAAAATGAAGATGTACATCCAAGATTCGTGAAGGTTAAAGCCCTTGGAAGTTTGGTGCAAATAAATAGGGAAATAAAATTATCGGGTGTAGGATTGGAGATTTTAGAGTGACAGACTAAAATTCCGAATTCGGTCCTATCGTTATACCGTTTGGGTGCTGAAGTGTAGATGTCAGCCCTCAGGCGAGGGGAACGTGGGAGCTGTAAAGTAAGTAAAGTAAGAGTCGGTATCCTCCCAGCCTAGCTGTAGATTCA
>NW_018221834.1:0-2885 GCF_001263595.1 Phalaenopsis equestris
CTTCAACTTCAGCTACAATAGTGAGGGCAAATGTTAAAATGATGACTTCAGTCATGACGATAGCCTCAACTTCAGTGATTACAGTTAAGGTTGCGTCAAGTAGAAGTTCGATGGTACAGACCACAACTTTTGAGATGTTACCCTTGCATAAGTTGACAATGCTCAAGTAGTTGACCCAACAATTTCAAATGATTCTACAAGTATAGTTATGTTAAAGGCAAACTCCTTGAGCATGTTGGTCCATCATAAAAATAACTCCAAAATTTGTTATACAAAAAACAACTCCAAAAGTTAGCAAGAAAAATGAAACGAAAAAGAAAATCAATGATGCAACCTTATCATGCTTTTGAAAGTTCAAATTGCAAAGACGCCAATATGGCAGCTTTTTCATCAAAAAGAGAAAAAAATATAACCATTGTTGACTTCAATGTGGATCCACTTGCCCCAAAATGAGAATTGAATTCAGTTACATATGATCTTGGTCCCTTGATTCTCTCCATCTAGTTAAACAGAGATTGGGAGGGATTTCAGTAGGCCCAAATCATATGGATCTTATATGAATAAAATTGGAGCATTGCCACTTTACTTGTTCTTTGACCAAAACCTTCAAGAAAATGCATGCACACCCATCTAGAAATACATGTATGAATATTTCACTTCCCACAGCCACATATTATAGCCTAAAAAGTCACCGCAATACTAATGTGCCAGAATCATGGCATCACAAATACCATAATACCAATCCAACACCAATGAATACTATAAGATCATCGCAATACCAATTTGCCAAGAACTCTTCAAAGCATTAAACATAAAACACTAATGTGTCGGATCAAAGCATTCAACAGGAAATATCAGAGAGGTGAAAAACCAAGAGCTGGAACAATATTAACAAGCAACCAAAAGGATCACTTAGCTACCCTACGTGAAACTCCAGATCTACCAAAAAAAAAGAGGAAAGAATGAAAATGATAGAAACAAGAAAGAAATAAGGAGGAGAAGCCATCAGGGCCGCAAAAACGTATAATCTTCCTCAGATCCACAAAAACAATTGAAGAGGATGATTCGACATACCTGAGATTTGTCATTCGAGGTTAGGAAAGAAGAAGGAGCAGGGGATTCGCGAGAGAAGCAGCAGGGAAGCAGCGAAGGTAGATGAGAAAAAATGTGGGGTAAAGGGTAAAAGTATTGGAGCGAAAGCAGGGTCGCAGTGTTAATCTTGCGGCCCGCTTTCTCTCAGCTTCGTTGAAGCTATGCCGTGAATCTACAAACCAAACAACGAACTTTACCAAATAGCCAGCCACCCCGCCCTCTGAAACAAACCCTAAATGTAATAATACAAAGTTTATATGCTATATGTAAATACATAAGAACTGTATGGTATTTATGTAAATGCCACTTTTTGAAAATTCTTGCCGTCTGTGGTGTGCAGAGGAATCCACCCATGAAAACCTCAACTCACGGTCACGGCAGAGACGACCGGAGCTACCTCCGTGTCGCCGACGCGCCCTATATAAGAGAAATCCCTCCTCCTCCTCCCTTCTCAAAACCCTATTTTTCAAAGAGCACAGAGAAGAAGATAGCAGAAGAGCCGATCGAGCTCGGAGGGGGAGACCGGACTGTATGACGACGCTTCGATCGTGCATTGAACGCTGCTTCGGAGATATCGTTTACGGCGACGAGCTTTTCTGGCACCAAGACCTAAAGCCCCACACCTCCGGCGAGTTCTCCATTGCCGTTGTTCAGGCTAATTCAACATTAGAGGACCAGGGTCAGGTGGCCGCGACCCCATTCGGGACTTTCATCGGCGTCTATGATGGCCATGGCGGACCCGAAGCTGCTCGATTCGTCAACAACCAGCTTTTCCCTAACTTCTGCAGTGAGTATCACTGTCCAATCTCCTATCTATCCCCTTTCCTCTTTACTTTTCTGATTTCGATTTTGGATTGCGATTGTGTAGAATCTGCTATGGAGCAGAAGGGGGTTTCGGCTGACGTGATGAGGAAGGCGATTGTTGCGACCGAGGAGGAGTTCTTACGATCGGTGGAGCGTTCGTTTCCTTACAGGCCGCAGATTGCTTCGGTTGGAACTTGTTGCCTGGTTGGGGCCGTAACGGAGGATATGCTGTATGTGGCGAATTTGGGGGATTCCCGAGCGGTGCTCGGCCGCTGCGCGAACCCTAGTGGAAAGGATGTGGTGGCGGAGCGATTGACATGCGATCACAATGTGTCGGATGTGGAGATTAGGAAGGAGCTAAAACAGATGCACCCGGATGATTCTGATATAGTTGTTCATACCAGAGGAGTATGGCGGATTAAGGGGATTATTCAGGTGAGGTTTTTTGGATCTTCTATCTTGTTTTCTTTAGTTTATTTTCACTGTTGCATGCGATTCTCTCAAATTTAGAGGGGGAAGAACCACAGCAACATTGATTCCGGCAATGGCTTGAAAGTTACCATTTTTATATTCGAGATAGTCCATGATGATTTTACCATTGGTTTTGTTGCTACTTTACTTCTTTAATTTTGAGAAATATTTACGAACAGAATTGTGTGCGTATGAAGGTTATTTGGAGGGTATTGCGGGTTATGTCACTGTTATTGGAGTTAATACCCTCAATAACCTCACGAAACCCTCGAATCACAAGAAAAAAGATAGCGCCGAACCGCAGAATGTATTGGTAGATTATTGAGAGATTATTGATATATTATTAAGGTTAATACCCTCAATAACCTCTTAATAACCCTCGATAATTGAGTTATTGAAAATATTATTTAGGGTCATACGCACGCAGAATTACGTGTGTATGACGCACGTAAATAATGCTCTATTATTAAAAGGTTAATAGCCTCAATAACCTTTTAATAACCCCCAATAGCTGAGTT
>NW_018221835.1:0-424 GCF_001263595.1 Phalaenopsis equestris
CGATTTCAAGTAACTGAGTAGTAAATGAAGGAGTAATGTAGCAAAGGCACAGTAGAGATAAATTAGTATAGAGAAATCCAAGTAACCAGACAACCCACACAGTTGAAAGAACAACCCAAGCAACTAGACAAACAAACAACAAACAGTGGGGCTAACCAATGGAACAATAATATTTGTAAAAAACCAAAACTCGGGAAGAGGTAAAGAGTTACAGAAAAGCAGAACTTGCAAAAACCAGTGATGAGAGGAGAGAAAACTAGTTGAACTTAATGAGGTAGCAGAGATTAGGCTATCTACAACAACAACTGATCCATTTTGTCGAAACCCTAGCAGAGCACCAGAGGAATCAGCCGCCACCCATTGCGGATATATAAATATATATATATATATATATATATATATATATATAAATTAAAAGTTAAAT
>NW_018221835.1:4939-6224 GCF_001263595.1 Phalaenopsis equestris
ATGTCAAAGAGTAGGCAATATTTTTAGAAGAAATGAGATGCCCCTCAATTATATGCTAGAAGTTGAAATATTTGATGTTTGGGGATTAGATTTCATGGGACCACTTATACCATCTTTTGAAATTTTATATATTCTGTTAGCAGTAGACTACGTATCCAAATGGATAGAAGTTGTTGCTTTACCTTGATGTCATGCTCAAAGTGTTGTAAAGTTTTTGAAAACGAACATATTTTGTAGATTTGGAATGCCTAGAGTTATCATTACTGATGGGGGAAGTCATTTCAGAAAATGCCACTATGGAGAAGTTATTAAAGAAATATCATACAAATTATAGAATTGTTACTGCTTATCATACTCAGACAAGTGGTTTGGCTGAATTATCTAATTGGAAAATTAAAAGAATTAGTGAAAAGTTTATGAAACCAACCAAAATGGATTCGTCAGTTAAACTTGACTATGCTTTGTGGGCTTATATGATTGCATACAAAACTCCTATAGGAATGTCCTCATATAGGCTAATATTTGGGAAAGGTTGTATCTTACCAGTTCAACTTGAGCATAAAGCATATTGGGCGATTAAAGAGTTCAATTACAATTTGAAAGTTGCTGGTGAGAAAAGATTATTATAATTAAATGAGCTTGATGAGATAAGGAATGAATCTTACAAAAGTTCCAAAATTTATAAAGAAATGATGAAGATGTGGCATGATCGAAAGATTTTTACCAAAAATTTTCAGCCATGGCAACAAGTTTTGCTATATAATGCAAGGTTAAGGTTATTTCCAGGTTAACTTAAGTCCAGGTGGATGTGCCCATTTGTTGTGATAAAAGTTTATCCTTATGGAGCTGTAGATATTAAAGATCCTAAGTTTGAGAAAATCTTTTAAGTTAATGGACATAGACTGAAACCTTATTTTATAAGGGATTGGCATAAACTTAATGATGGAATTATGTTGGGTCAACAAGACTAAACACTGGTTACGTCGGGCTGACGAAGTAAAACCAAGCGCTTTGTGGGAGGCAACCCATAATTATTAGAGTGTTTTTATTTTAATTGTTGTTCTATGTGTGATTAAGAAAATTGGAGTAGTATTTTTTAAAATTTTATGTGTTAGTAAAGATTTTAAGACTTTATTTAGTGACCAAGACATGTTAGAATGAGAATTTGGATGTTAAGTTGACTAGTGCAAAAATATGCACTGGCGCTTAAGCGTCAGATCCAACGCTTAAGCACGACAGTTGAAATACATGTGCAAAATTAAGATTCTAAAAGGGAAAAACGTCA
>NW_018221835.1:7155-8240 GCF_001263595.1 Phalaenopsis equestris
CTTTTGGAAGTTTAGTTTAGTAGTTTAAACTTGATCTTTGAAGTTATTATTGGAATTTATCAAATTTTTAGAATGGCACCAAGAATGAAGAGGAGCAAAGACGAAGCCCCTTTTGATTCGAGTAAATTTGTTAGTTCAAAAGCTCAGGATCGGTATAGTGATGCATTGCAACCACGCAAACTGATTCAGGAGCGGTAGAAATCCGAGTGGAGATGCAAAATATTTAATCATTCGCCGATAGTGGGAACGATTATGTTGTTTCTCTATTGGGGCAGTTATAACTGTTGTGAAGAAATTCTATGCAAATCACCCTGAGGCTGAAGAAGATTGAGTCATGGTTCGAGGAAAGTTGGTACCTTTTTTGCCAGAGGTAATCAACTTGTTATACCGTTTATCATTGGATACGTTATGTTTTTATGCAAATTTGATTTAAAAAATGAGTAACAAAATTTAGTTGAAATTTTTAGTAAGAAAGAAAAAACTTTAAGTTAAAAATTTTTAATGATGTTTAATATAGTGTAACTATCTTTAGTAAGAAAAATTGTATTTTTGAAAAATTTAGATAATTTAGATTTTTATTTTTAATACTTAAATTTCTTTTATTCAAATAATTTTCAAATCTATTATTATATTTATCAGTGAAAGACTTATATCAAGACTTTGCTTTAGGGAAGGAGAAGTGGAATTCAAAATTATTAAAGGCCTATCTAGATATAGTAATCTTTACCTGAAAAAGTAAAAAAAAAGAAAAATAAAAAGAAAAAGATAAAAAATTGAAAACGAAAAAGAAAAAGAAAAGAAAAAGAAAAAGAAATGTAAGAGAGGAGAAGCTTAGTGCCTAATAAAAAATTGGTTCTAAATTTGATCTTTCTAAAGTATAAGACTTGAGAAACTCTTTGGCTTATATATATAACATGATAAGTAAAATTATTTTTAATAAAAAATTTTAAGTGGAGATAATAAAACAACTAAATTCTAAATTTGGAAAATCTACAATATATTTTTGAATTAGAAAGAAACTCATATTTTCATCTTTCTTAACATTAAAAATTTCTAAACTTGAAGTTGGTCTCATTTACTGAATA
>NW_018221835.1:8282-11058 GCF_001263595.1 Phalaenopsis equestris
CAACTCCTAAAGAAACTTATATACATATCATACATAATTAGTTTTTAAGGATTGAAGTGTCACATGAGGACAAGTAACATTTTAAGTATGGGGGATTTTGATACACCTAAAATATATAGTATTTTTAGACACATTTTTATACCTATTTTTGAGATATTGTGCTTTAATGGATAAGATTTTTGTGTTTTTCTTGTAGACACAGGTAAAAATGTAAAAAATTCTAAATGAAGTGAAAAGTATCAAATTTGGAGCAAAAAGGAGAAAAATGTGCAAAAAAGTATTGGTGCCTAAGCGCCAGTTCCGGCGCTTCCGTTAAACAGAGAAGGCCGCGCCTAAGCGCCAGAGGCCCCATGCTTAAGCGATCGTGGCAGTTATTGGATGAGTAAATTGGCAATTATTGGATGAGTAAACTCTGTTTTTAAAAACTTTGAAGAGGTTTTTAAGGCACCCATTGGCTTAATAGGTGGTTACAACCACCATAGACGAAAATTATTTTGAAAAGAGGAATCTCTTGAGGAAATACATCAAATGAAGACATATTTTTGAAGAGAAACCAAGGCACCACTTGGAAAGTTATAAAAGAATGAAGAGAGGACTTTGAAAAGAGTCCTGAAAGTATTGGAAAGTTTTGAAAGTTTTTAAATTGGAGAGTTAGTTGGAGAGATTTTCAGGCACCACTTTTATTTACTTTATCCTTTTTGTTATTTTATTTTGAGTGATTGTAAAAGAGAAGAGATTTAAGGGAACTACAAGAGTTTGGTGAAGGACTTGAGATAAGTTCTTAACCTTTGTTTTAGACTAAGTTTGTTGGTTTGACAATGATTTCTACTTTTAAACTAAAGTGTGGTTTTGTTTTCCCCATAGATTCTGTGTAGTTTTCTTTATCTTTCTTATTAAAATGATAAGTACATAAATTTTGGATGAAAGTTGTTGACAATATTGATCTCTAATGCAGGAAGAAGTTGTGATGATTTAAATCCATGCACTTCATTTACTTCCTTTTTTGGCCAGTCTAGATGTTAAAATTTGTTATATTGTTGTGAGAACATGTACGAACCGGGCTGGTAGTGTCTCAGTCAATAATTGGAAAGAATCACATGAGATTGTTTGAATGAGAATGTAGTTCATATGATTGAGTGGAGTAGTTCATATGAAATATGTGACAATAAATTGGGAAATATTCATTCAAGGGTGTAGAGTTAGAGGACTTTAGGCAAGATCATAGAATAAAGTCAGGGTCCGAAATATATGATATCATCGCCGTTTTACGTTCTAATATGAGATGTTAGGCCCTAGGTGGAGGGAATCGAGGGAACTCTAGGTGAGAGCAAGTAGTGAGAGCAAGTATCTTCCCTGCCTAACTGATCTTCAGAACTATTCAAACTTTAAATTAGTCAATGTTCTTTATATCATCTCTAATAAGGGTAAAGAATATTATTGCTCCTATTTGGCACAACACAATTTGCATACTTCCACAACAAAATTCCTAAACTTATTACTGATTCATGATAGGAAGAAATATATTTTCATATTTAGTGCTTTTCTTCTACAAATACTCTAGTTATTTTTTTAAATTGTTACTATTTTTATCAAAATATCAAAAATACCAAAAATATTTAAATTTTCTTTACTATAAAAACATCTTTAGTTTAAATATTTATCCTTTTAAAAATAGAAAGTTTTCAAAAAAGTGCATATTGCATATAATCCTTGTGGGTTTGATATTCAGGTCTTAATTAAAAGTCTTATATTACTTGATAAAGATACGTAAACTTGCGCTGTAAACTTGCGCAGTATCCTAATATATATACATATATATATATATTAAAAGTTAAATTCTTATTTTTCTTCAGGATCAAGTTTTTGGTTTTATTGCAAAATAAGAAAATATAAGTGAAAAATATAATCTAAATTATTTTCTACTATGCATATTAGCAGTATTCAAGGATCAGATACCCAAGGTCACTGCACCGATACAGTTTAGTAAACCCATTAGGCAAGATCATAGAATAAAGTCAGGGTCCGAAATATATGATATCATCGCAGCAATTACTAGCGAGATGGAAGAACAAGTGGGGGAGGTCCAGCAAGGTCCTCAAGATCTTCAGACAATCTAAGAATCAATAATCGAAGAAAAGGTCGAAAAGTTCAGGGTCAAAATTTTTGAGTTGGCTTAGGAACATGGAGTTTCTATTGATGATGATAAATATTATTACTTCAATGATTACCTAGAGGAAGATTTCATGGATATCCATGTCATCGAGACCAGGGATGCTGCATCTGCACTCGACGCTCAACCTCTCACCAAAGAGAATGTCGTAGATGAGCTGCGGGGGGGTGTCTTCCTTGGGGATGAGCAAGTCAACCAACTGGATAAAAGGATGGAAGAAATGGTTGTCGACATCACCGCTGATACAACTAAAATAAATAGTATTTTTAGACACATTTGTATACCTATTTTTGAGATATTGCGCTTTAATGGAAGGTATTTTTGTGTTTTTCTTGTAGGTACAGGTAAAACGGTGAAAAAAGCTTAAAGGAGTGAAGAAAAATCAAATTTGTAGCAAATAGGTGAAAAATGTGCAAAATTGTTCTGGGGTCTAAGCGCAAGATCTGGCTCTTAAGCCCAAGTTAAATAGGGAAGGCCAAGCCTAAGCGCCAGAGGCCAAGCAGTTAAACGTCAGTGGCAGTTATTTGATGAATAAATTCGGTTCTTACAAATTTTGAAGAGGTTTTCGAGGCACCTATTGGCTTAATAGGGGGTTCAAACCACCAT
>NW_018221835.1:11502-12213 GCF_001263595.1 Phalaenopsis equestris
GGCCAATCCAGATGTCAAAATTTGTTGTGAGAACATGTAAGAACCGGGCTGGTAGTGTCCCAGTCAATAATTGGAAAGAATCACATGAGGTTGTATGAATGAAAATGTAGTTCATATGAAATAGGTGCAAATAAATAGGGAAAAATTCATTCAAGGGTATAAATTTAGAGGACTTTAAAGTGACAGGTTAAAGCCCCCAACTTTGTTTATCATTTTTGGTTCTGATATGAGATGTTAGGCCCTAGGTATAGTGAATCGAGGGAACTCTAGAGTAAGAGCAAGTATCTTCCCTGCCTAACCGGTCTTCAGAACTATTCAAACTTTAAAATAGCTAATGTTTTTTATAGCATCTCTAGTAAGGGTAAAGAATATTATTGCTCCTATTTGACACAACACAATTTGCATACTTCCACAACAAAATTCCTAAACTTATTACTGATTCATGATAAGAATAAAGATATTTTCATATTAAATATTTTTCTTCTACAAAAACATTAATCATCTTTTTAGTTGTTACTGTTTCGTTAAAATATCAAAAATTGCAAAATATTTTAATTTTAAATTCCTACATAAATCATTTTTAGTTTAGGTAATTGTCTTTTTGAAATAGAAAAACTTTCTAAAAAGTGCATATTGCATAATCTTCCCTGTGGGTTCGATATTCAGGTCTTAATAAAAAAGTCCTATATTACTTGATAACGATACATATAC
>NW_018221835.1:14064-14776 GCF_001263595.1 Phalaenopsis equestris
ATATTATTGCTCCTATTTGGCACAACACAATTTGCATACTTCCACAACAAATTTTCTAAACTTATTACTGATTCACGATAGGAAGAAAGATATTTTCATATTTAGTGCTTTTCTTCTACAAATACTCTAGTTATTTTTTTAAATTGTTATTATTTTTATCAAAATATCAAAAATACCAAAAATATTTATATTTTCTTTACTACAAAAACATCTTTAGGGTTTGATATTCTTAAAGGAGGGAATTGAGGGAACTCTAGTTATCTTTTTAAAAATAGAAAGTTTTCAAAAAAGTGCATATTGCATATCGCCCTTTTGGGTTTGATATTCAGGTCTAAATTAAAAGTCTTATAGTACTTGATAAGGATACGTATACTTGCGCAGTATCTCAATATATATATATATATATAAACTAAAAGTTAAATTCTTATTTTTATTTAAGATCAAGTTTTTGAATTTCTAGGAAAATAAGAAAATATAAGCTAAAAAATAATCTAAATTATTGTTGTATTGTGCATATTAGCAGTATTGGTTTGATATTCTT
Source organism: Phalaenopsis equestris (assembly GCF_001263595.1). Lineage (NCBI taxonomy): Eukaryota > Viridiplantae > Streptophyta > Magnoliopsida > Asparagales > Orchidaceae > Phalaenopsis > Phalaenopsis equestris. The sequence goes on from NW_018221835.1 coordinate 14,606, forward strand.
AAAGGAGGGAATTGAGGGAACTCTAGTTATCTTTTTAAAAATAGAAAGTTTTCAAAAAAGTGCATATTGCATATCGCCCTTTTGGGTTTGATATTCAGGTCTAAATTAAAAGTCTTATAGTACTTGATAAGGATACGTATACTTGCGCAGTATCTCAATATATATATATAT
>NW_018221836.1:0-683 GCF_001263595.1 Phalaenopsis equestris
TACAAATTGAAGGACAAATTCCTTTAATATCAGCAGTTGTCCATCCAAATGCTTTCTTAAATTTTTTCAGAATTTTTATCAATCTTTCTTCTTCTTCCATTGTTAATTTTGAGGAAATTATAACTGGTAAAGTAGAGGAATCTCCTAAAAAGGAATATTTTAAATGATTAGGGAGTAACTTCAACTCAAGATCTGGAGGTTTTTCAATAGATGGACAAAATGATTTATCTTTGTCTGTCATGTCCAGAATTTTAGAACTTTCTCAAACATAGTATGAATCTTCTTTTGAAAGATGTTCCCATTGATCTAATTCCTCTTCTTGCTCGTGTTCCAAATCTTTTTCTTCAATTTTTTCTTTATAAGTAGTCTTGAAATGGCATTCACTTAAGTATCTTATAACATCCATTCTAAGACATTCATCATCCTTACCTTCTGCAGGGGCAGGGTATTTCATTGATCTTGAAATGTTAAAAGTAACAGTTTAATCATTGACATGCATTATTAATTCCATTTTTTGTGCATATATCATTTCTCTTCCTATGACTAGGAAAGTTCTCCCTAAAATTATAGGTATCTCTTTATCTTCCTCTATATCTAGCACAATGAAATCAACAGGAAAGATAAATTGATCCACTTTCACTATGACATCTTCTATAACTCCTTTAGGGTATGTTATCAAACGA
>NW_018221836.1:734-1305 GCF_001263595.1 Phalaenopsis equestris
TAATGCTTGCACCTAAATCACATAAAGCTTTCCCATAAAATCTATCTCCTGCTGCACATGGAATTGTAAAGCTACCAAAATTTTTAAGCTTTTCAGGAAGCATCTTCTGAATTATTGCACTGCACTCCTCACTAAGTGCAACAGTCTCATTATCTTCAAACTTCCTTTATCTGTTGAGAATATTCTTCATAAGCTTTGCATAGCTTGGCATTTGTTATAAGGTTTCAACAAATGGAATATTAATTGTAAGCTTCTTAAATATTTCCAAAAATTTTGAAAATTTCTTATCCAACTTCTGCTGATGAAGTCTCTGAGGAAATGAAGGTTGTAGTTTTTCCAAATCAATTTTAAGCAGAGAAATAGGTCTCTCAGAATCTCTTAGAGCGTCCTCTCTTGATTCTTTAATTTATTCTCTCTCTACTTCAATTTCTTTTTGAACCCGACCTTCCAACTCTCTTCCACTTCTAAGTTGAACAGCTTTTAGTTGTTCTTTATTCTAGTCTTTTGGATTTGATTCAGTATTACTAGGAAGTGTTCCTTGGGATCTATTACTTAATGAATTTGCTATTTG
>NW_018221836.1:4769-7247 GCF_001263595.1 Phalaenopsis equestris
TTTAAAGTCCTCTAACTCTACACCCTTCAATGAATATTTCCCTATTTATTTGCACTCAATCATATGAACTACATTCTCATTCATAAAACCGCATGTGATTCTTTCCAATTGTTGATTGAGACAATATCAACCCTGTTCTTACATGTTCTCACAAAAAATTTAATATCTAAATAGGCCAAATCAAGAAGTAAATGAAGTGCATGGATTTAAATCATCACAACTTCTTCCAACATTAAAGATCAATACTCTCCACAATTTCCATCCAAAAATTAAATACTTATCATTTTAAAAGAAAGATAAAAAAAATTACTCAGAATCCATAGAGAAAATAAAATGACACTTTATCAAACCAACAACAAGTCTCAACTAAAACCAAAAATAGTCTCAAAACAAAAAGATAAAAACTTATCTCAAGTTCTCCACCAAACTCTTGAAGTTCCTTTGAATCTCTTCTCTTTACAATCTCTCAAAATAAACTAATAAAAATGATAAAATAAAAGTAAAAATGGTGCATGAAATTCTCTCTAACTAACTCCCAAAATGAGAACTTTCAAAACTTTCCATGTACTTTTAAGACTCTTTTCAAAGTCCTCTCTTCTTTCTTTTATAGTTTTCCAAGAGGTGCCTTGGAAACTCTTCAAAATGTGTCCTAATTTGATGTATTTCCCAAAGAGATGCATCCTTTCGTGATAATTTTCATCCATGGTGTTTATAACCAACTATTAAGCCAATGGGTACCTCAAAAACCTCGTCAAAATTTGCAGAAACCAAATTTACTCGTCCAATAACTGCCACTGGCCTTAAGCACGGGGACTAGTAGCTGCCACTAGCGCTTAAGGGCGGGACTTCTTGCGCTTAAGCGTGGCCTTCTCTGTTTAACCGGTGCTTAAACACCGGATCTAGCGCTTAGGCGCAAAAACTCATTTGCACATTTTTCACCTTTTTGCTCCAAATTTGATCATTTTTCACTCCTTTAAGCATTTTTAACTTTTTTATTTGTATCTGTAAGAAAAACACAGAAATACCTTCCATTAAAGCACAATATCTCAAAAATAGGTATAAAAATGTGTTTAAAAACACTACATATTTTTGGTGTATCACAATCTTCAAGAAGAAGTCAAACATATGGATTCTCATGAGAAGACCGAGATGTCCTGGACGACCAGAGCATTTTAATAGAAGTCCGGAACTGTGGCAACTGTCGATAAAGAAAAGTAGCAAATGAAGATACATGTAAGAAATTCTCATCAAGATTTCTAGTCATCATCGCGGCACGCTCAACAACAAACACAACAGTATGGCTAGTCTAGCCCGCAACCGCATCAGGGAGGAGCACACCAAATAAAGCCAAATAAAGAATAGGAAGGGTCCGTTCCTGTCGGAATTAAGGAAAATAGTGTATTCCTTCAAAGATGACGTGGTACCCAAAATGTTCAAAATTCTGATGAAGAAGCCTGAGTTCAGATTACCAAATGCAAAGAAACTCGAAGAGGTTCATAAAAAGGATCAACCTACTTATTGCCCATATCACAAGATGCTTAGACACACTATAGAGGATTTTTTCATCTTAAGGATTGGCTCGAGAGGAACCTTAAAGAGGGGAATATAACAATCCCAAAAGAATATTTTAAAAAACCAAAAAAGTGTTCTATAAATATGATTTTGGCTGAGCTAATTGCTCTGATAGACCCGTATTTAGAAAAGACGGATGGAGTACAGTCTAGAGCAAACCCTCCAAGAAAATACTGAATCAGATCCAGCCCGCTTCAAGGCAAGCCTCTGTTTAGAGTCTTCAGCCTGCTAAGTCCGAGATGAGGTCCCGAGATGAAGATTTTGTCAGGAAATTCGCCACCATTAAAGAAGAAGAAGAAGAACACCACCACGAAGACTGATAGCACGGGGGATGCCTCTGTTAGGTTGGTTGTCTCAGATTCGAGGAAGAAAATCCTCGAACCGTGATCCGACTTTTTTTATTGTGATAGATTGTGTAAAATTTAATTAAATATAATCAATTAATATTTGGATTCTATGCAAGTATACGTATCTTTATTAAGTAATAATGGACTTTCTATTTAAGCCCCAAATATTGATCCTACGAGGAAGGTTTAAATTGGAAATGACAAATTTACTAGGAAATTCATAGAAAGTTAATTGAAATCACTGTCACTAATTTCAATTGTTGAGATGTAATCAGAATTAAATTTCTAAACTATTATCAAATTAAATATGCAAAATTTAAAATAGTAAATACTAATTTATTAACTATGTTTATGTAACAGAGATTCTTATGTGAAAAAGCATCATTCCCACTACAATGAGGCTGTGGTAAAATGAGATGAAATAAATGTTCATAATATGTATTGTGCCAAATAGAAGCAATTTTAATTCTCTACCCTGATACAGTGCATAGAAAATCATTGGCTAATTTCAGTGTTTAGTCCATAAATCTGTGGCAAGGCTGAGAGGATACCGACTCCC
>NW_018221837.1:0-241 GCF_001263595.1 Phalaenopsis equestris
GGAGAGAGTGAGGAGCGAGAGAGAGAGATAGAAAAGAGAGAGCAAGCAACAAAGAGATAGAGAGAGGGACCAGTAAGAGAGGGAGAAGAGAGATAATGAGAGTGACGTGAATAGAGAAACATAAATAGATTGATGTAGACTGAGAGAGAGGAAAAGAGAAAATGAAGAGCGTGAAATAAAAGGAAAAAGGAGGGAGAATCTGAGAGGATTGAGAGAGAGAAATATGGATAGGGGAAGAAAG
>NW_018221838.1:0-7614 GCF_001263595.1 Phalaenopsis equestris
GATTATTTTGGCATGTCTCTCATGACTAATATTTTCGTGGTAGTGTAGATGCTAATGGCATCACAAATTTTTTTTTTTTACAGTAAGCTCCCGCGTCAATAATGCATGACAAAACGTAAATTTCTACTCCTATATAAAAACTATAGTGGACAAACGCGAGAGTGTCCCACAGCCACAGAAAGGGGAATTCTGCGATCCTGTTTGCATGCCATCTGCGATTTAGACTATAGTGTCACCAGCCAAATCACTAGAAACTCCTATTTTCCACAAATTTTTCTTTTCTTTTTTATTTCCAGAGTTTTACTTGAGAGAATATTTCTATGTTATTTTTTTGGTTTGAGGAACATTTGACTATTGTTATGTTATTTGAAAATGCTTTCTCCTGGTTATCTTTATTGGAATGTTGTATCTTTATATTTTCTTCAGGCAGTGTGTTTGCAACAAGATATGATCGAGGTGATGATCTCTCCTAGATGTTTGAAAGCCTCCTTCGTCATCGAACTTGCATAAAATGTTGTTCGCAGTAGGAAACCCACCGTTCCGACTCACCGATTCGTCCTTTGGTTGCTATTTATAGTCCAAACAGCTGTGAACTCGCCCCACCTGCTGTCCCACTCCATATTTTGCTTCACACAACCTTCCCAATGCCGCCACCTACTGTTACAAGCGGAAACTAACCCTTTTCTGCTTCCAATTCGTTGTCCTGTCAGCATTCATACTAGTGTTCAGCCATCCTCCAGCTCCCCACTCACGTAATCAATCCTAAAACTTTTTCAATATCTTTTAAGCTTTATTACACCGTCTAGGAGCCCTAGAACGGTATCATTTGATATCAAAACTAACCTAACCACAGTCCTATCCCAGGGTTGCTATAGCAGACCCCCTCCACAGAACAATTATTCTCTCCCTTTTCACTCAGACCACCCCAACAAACCTAAACCTAAGCCACACCACTAACAAAACAATTTTCGGAACCCTGATCAGGAGAAAATGACACAATGTCTCTTATGAGAAATCCGTAAAGAGATGTCTACAAATTTTCTAAGGAAATTCACCAACTGCAACAGAGGCTTGTCAGCTTCGAGAAGAGACAGTCCGAAAGGGTCACCAGAAAGCATAATGGTGATTCATCAAATTGAAAAGATGAAGTGAATCCATTACACAAAATAGTTTTCAGTGATGAAGAACTAACCTTAGAGATTTGGCCTAAAAAATCAAAGAGGCTAAAATTTTGGAGTACAGGGTGATTTGTCGTATTTTGATGGCTACATGGATCTGACCGAGTTCATCGAGTAGCTCTAGTGAATGGAAAATGTCTTTGAGTACAAGGACGTTCCACTAGACATAATGGTAAAACTAGCCCACCTCCAAGTTAAGGAAGAGTACATTGTTATGAAGGAAAAATTTAAAGCACCTATGTCAGTGGAAAGGGAAAAACAAAATCACTAACTAATCCAAGACGAAACAAGAGATGCAACGAAGTACATACCATTCATTACAAGCATGGCATGTTCTCGAGGCAAAATCATCGAGTAACCATCAAATTTTACAAGTTGATTTTAATCACAGAATTAAACAACAAGAGTACACCTAATTGAGCATCCACAACGACCCCTCCTGAGGAAAAGCTAATTCAGAGTGAAGAATAGATGGAACCAACAAGCATTCCCAAATCCATCCCAGCCAAAAAGTGCGTCAAGTGTCATAGTTTTGAGTGCATCATATTGCCCAAACAATAATATGATCTATTTCACTGAGCATAAGTTGTTGAAGAGTTGAATAATGACACAATAGATATTGAAAAAAAGATGAGGACAGAAAAGAGAAATACCGACTTCTAACTGATAAGGTAGAGATGCATGTAGTTTAAGTTGAAACCATGAGGGAAACTCCAACATTATTAACATTGGTTGTTTAAGACAATCATAAGTTCAAAGAACCGACACCAATGCATGACAACTACTAAGTTGACCTTACTAAGGGAGGTCTAACATTTCAGAGATGAGAAACTTTAGGATTACTTTTGGAAGGCTATATAGAATCATTTGGGTATTTAAGTCAGTTCAGCAATGTATCCATCGATAGATGATCAAATAGGATGGATGAACCATGATACGCTCCAAAACCAAAATCAGCGAGCAAACAACAAGGACATCGTAATAGATAAATAGAAAAACTCAAACGAGAGCTGCTCTTACGAAAACATAGAAAAACAAGCAAGATACAATGATTATCTTCTTTTCAAGAGATAGACCTTCTTACCCACAACCGTAGACGTCGCTAGGAACACCACAAGAGAAAAAGAAACGACCAACAAATATGCATAAAAAAAATAACCCTAGTTATCTCCCCTCATATAACCCTCTCCCCAAAAAACCATCCAAATCCCCCTCAATCTCCTTTAATTTCTCCTCGAGTATGTGATTAAGGCCCTTGTGGATCCCACTTGTTTCATGATTTCCTCTACCACAGCTCCCTGCCATCATGCCTCTTCTCGTTGAGTTGCCCACCCTGCCTCTTCTCGCGGAATCCCCCTACCGCCTGCTGTTGTGGTGTGTCTGTTGGATAGCTCTCAATCGTTTCAGGAGGGACCAATTTATAAACGGGCGTAGCAATACTCCACTTCCAATGAAGTACCTTGTTCTCAAGGTGGAGGGATAGAAACTATTTGTGGATCATCTCCCATGTTGCTTCATAGTCTGGCAACCCTTTTCACTTAACCAATACCTCCTTTGCTCCTCCTACTCCTTATAAGGCTCCCATGTTGCTTCATAGTCTGGCAACCCTTTCTACTTAACCAATACCTCCTTTGCTCCTCCTACTCCTTGACGCACTCCTTCGACCCCTAACGGCTCCATAATCACCTCCAAGTCCTCCGTCAGCATTGACAGTAGTGAAGATGAAGGTGTATGATCTATAATCGCACGTCTCAGCTGTGATACCTGGAAAATCGGATGTAGTGCGAATGATGGTGGTAAATTCAAACGGAAAGCCACTACCTCGATGCATGTCATCACCTCATAAGGTTCAAAATATCGCAGTGAAAGTTTCTCACTTCTCTTAGCAAATATCTTCTGTCGGTAGGGCCTCAGCTTCAAGAAGATCATGTCCCCTGGTTCAAATTGCACCTTTCTCTTATGTCCATTCACTTTTCTCTTCATGATTTGTTGGGCACTCAGTAGATGCCCCTTGAACTCTGCTAATATTCTATATATCCTATCCATCTCCTTCAAGTATTGATCGACGCTGGATACCGATGTAGTGTTATGCCTATAAAGTATCAAGTGAGGTGGATCCCGTCCATAAAATATCTTGAAAGGGGGTCTGTGTTGTTGTATGGTACGAAGTTTTGTACCACTATTTGGCCCATGCAATGCACTTGGCCTATAGCTTCGGCGTATCGAATACAAAATAACACAGGTATATTTCCACACTCCTGTTGACCACCTCCGACTACCCACCGGTCTGCAGATCATATGCGGTGCTTCTTGTAAGGACTGTCCCTTGCAACCTGAATAGCTTTTTTCCATAAATGGCTCAGAAACACCTTGTTCCTATCTGATACAATCCATTAAGGCACTCTGTGCAAACGAATCACTTCCCTGATAAACACTGCCGCGACTGAGACAGTTGTGTAAAGATTTCATAAGGGAATGAAATGTGCATACTTACTCAGGCGATCGACGACCACCATAATCACCGTGAACCCTTCTGATTGTGGCAACCCATTGATAAAATCTATCATAACTTCTTCCCAAACCTTTCCCGGTAATGCTAATGGTTCCAACAACTCTCCTGGTTGTGTCAATGGCACGCATCACATTTTTCCACCATGTCTTTTATGTTTCTGCGCATCCCCACCCAATAAAGCTCTGTCGCTAAGTGACTTATGGCCTTCTGTTTCACTTGGTGTCCCTCGATTGCACTTTCATGAAACTCTTGTAGTAATCTAGGAATATATTCCGACGCCTTGGGTAGTACCAATGTTTTAAAAGATGTGGGTGTTGGGCAAGACATTTTTGCAGTTATGGGGCAAGGCATAAGCCTAAAGGCGTCGGGCGTAGGCACCACTACATTAAAAAAAATGAGATATATAAATATTAAGGAAAAAAATAAACTATTTATGCATTATAAAAAAATTAAACACAAACAAAATAAGTCTTCTAGGATTAAAATCTTCAAGATACTAGCAAAAATCCACCAAAAAAATGTTGAAACATATAAAAATAAGTAAACGTGTTTGAGTCAGAAAATAAATTTATGATCTTTTAATCTTAATCCTTGAAGGTTATTCATTCTTCAAATTCATTATCAAAATCTTCTTCACCATTAGTTGTGTCCAAATCGTAACTAGGTCCGACATATTCTCTGTATTCATTGTTCACTTTATTGAAGTCATCATTATGCTCAATCTCATGTGCATTCATAATTTATTTCTTCTTATCATTATTGCCTAAATTACAAATACAAAAAAAAAACATTCGTAAATATTTAGGACCTTTTTCTATAAAAAAATTAAGAATGCATATTTATGTAAAGAACAATTAAATGTAAATATGAAACTTGTTCTTTCATTCATCTTTCTTTTCCTATGAGAATATGTTATAAAATTGTCTTTTCTTCCCTCTATAACATTTTGTGATTCTTGAATGCATTTATCATGGACACATTTCTGATTACATCAACATCAAAGAATTGTTCTTCATTCATCTAAGAAGGCTCCTGTGGAAGCACTAAAGAATTGTTCTTCTTCATTCATCTAAGAAGGCTCCTGTGGAAGCACTGAAGTTTCTTTCTCAATAATCCACTCATCGTCAGAGTTTATATCATTTATCGGTATTGGATCGAATACCTGTTTTCTTTTTATACTTCTCTCCTTCACTCTAGAATTGTATCTTACATATATCAGAGCATTCAACCTCTTGTATTCCAACATATTCCTCTTCTTATTATGAATCTAAGATAAAAAAAAAATATTATTTTTAATAATTTTAACTTTTAGAAATTAAAAAAAATTATTACCGATTAAAAAATGCTCTAATTTCTTTCAAAATCTGATGAACTGAAATAAAAAAAAATTATTACCGATTCAAAAATGCTCTAATTTCTTTCAAAATCTGATGAACTGCATGTGAGGCTAAAAACACTAATCGCAAAATTCGTCAACTTAGATGTTTTCCCACCAAATCCCATCCACCAATTAGCAGGAAATCTCAACTTTCTTGAATCCATAGTAACGCTACCCCCAAAGGCTCCTCGTAAGTTATCATACAAGTCTAGTTGAATATCAGTTCAAAGACAAACTTCACAATTCAACATTCTTTCCATACATGCAATGAACCCTTCTTTTACATCATTATAATTAGAAAAATTATCCTCAACGTGAAATTGAGAGTTTAAATAATAGCCCGCTGCAGGTAGTCGTTTATAGAGTTGGACTTTCCATCTTGCATTAATTTTCCTCCAAATAGGTCCATATTTCTTTTCATTATGCCACAATTAAAAGCAACTTCTTTCTTTTGCTGAATTTATTAACTCATAAATATAACTCATGACTGGCTTCTCTCCTGAGTCAACCTCTCTTAGAACATTTACAAGTCACAATTAAAAGCAACTTCTTTCTTTTCCTGAATTTATTAACACATAAATATAACTCATGGCTGGCTTTTCTCCTGAGTCAACCTCTCTTAGAACATTTACAAGTGGCACAACACTTTTAATACAATAAACAAGAGGACCCCAAAAATGTGGATCAAACAAAATAACAGCTTGAGCTTTTATACCTTCCATCTTGTTTGTCCGTTGACTAGATCACCCAACTTCTGAGGAGAACATTGCCTGAAGAGGTTGGTTCTATTTGTAAATGTTTTGAAGGGTTAAATATGTCGTAGCAAACCGTGTGATGGCTGGACGAACAAGTTCTCTCCTTCGTAAAAGGTCTCATTAAACCTAGAACCCATATGTGCCCACAAATAAATGTTACAATTTATTTTGCTTTTGCAAGTGTGCTCTCATGAATCTTCAACTTTCCAATATCTTCTAACATTTGGTCAATACAATGTGTTGCACATGGTATACAATAAATATATTGTCTTTTTCCCATTAATTTTTTACGCGCATTCACATAGTTTGACCCACTATCTGTTATAATTTGCACCACATTTTATTCTCTCGCTTCTTCAATCATGTCATCCGAACAAGTGAATAGTAAATCACCACTTTTTATAGTATTAGAAGCATCCACAGATTTAAGAAAATAAGTATGAGCTGCACCGTTCATAAAAAAATAATGAAAGTTTTATTTTTTTCATCTATCCAACTGCCTGACATAATTGAGCACCCATATTTACTTCATATATTTTTATGCTCGTCTAACATCTTAAGGATTGTAGCAACCTCATCTTTGAGTATCTAAGTTCTCAATTCACACATTGTAAGAGGAGTAAAACCAAGCCTGAAATTAGCAACTGTTTTAAACATAGACATGTACTATGGGATTGACAACATTAAACGCCAATTCGGACGAGTAGCAAAATCTACCAATTGCCCTGCATGCTTCTTTTCTTTCATCTTTTTACTACTTAGAATTTAGAGTTGAATTTCTTGCTTGTGTTGTGGTGAAAAAATTCATTGGACCTCTAACTCTAGGTGGTCTCTGGAAGGAGTCAACTAATGATGAATTTGCCCCATTTTGACATTCATCAATATTTTTTGCACTGCTTGTGATATCATTTAAAACTATCACGTTGTGCTTTGACTTTTGCATCTTCTTCTAATGCTTTCTTATATTTCACTTGTACTTCAGTAGGGGCTTTAGTACATGGCTTAATGCCCTTGTGTTTGCTTATAAGATGTTGTTTCATCCAGTTTATTGTTGCACTACACACTTGATTGCAAAACTGACATCTAAAATATTTTTCATTGGGTATACTTGTTGTAATTTCCATGCAAATTCTTTCTTGCTAGTGCGACTACTACCAGCCACACAATCATCCCCTTCCAAAACAAGTTAATAACTAACATAATACATTAAAAGAAAATCAAATCAAATCTACCTCTAGCAAATTGCAAACATGAAAAAAAAAATTATGGTTTACTATAAACATGAAAATAAAATTACGGTTTATTGTAGCTAGAGTGACCTCTAACAAATATTCAACATGAAAGAAAAAAAATAAAAATTGTGGTTCACTATAGAACCTATAGTGAAATTACTGTAGCTACAGTTTATAAAAGCAAAATATCGAATACAGTATCTGCGGTTGTGATGTATACAGTAACAAAAAAAATAGAATATAAGCTCGTATAATCACTATTTATACATTACAAAAATCACAAACCTCATTGGCTACAGATAGGATGAAGACGACGTGTGAGAGCCTGCGTGCAAGACGAAGATGGTCTGCGTGCGAGATAAAGAAGAAGCAGACGGGATGAAGAAATCGCAGATGATGCGAGTGCGGGAATAAACTGTGCGGAGAAGAGGAAGGAAGAGGAAGAAGGAGATGGAGAAGGAAAAAAGAATAATAAGGAGATGTCGAAGGAAGAAGAACAAGTTGAAGGAGGAAACTTGTCGAGTTTGAACTCTGCCTGCAAGGATGACTATGTGAGGCA
>NW_018221839.1:0-1876 GCF_001263595.1 Phalaenopsis equestris
CCTTCTATCCCTCATTCACCCCTCTCTTACACTCTTCCCATTTGTCACTCTATCGTTAACTTTTCTTCTCTCTCTCACTATCGCACACTCTTTTTTGTCCCTCCCTCCTCTTATTTCTCTAGTCCTCCAATCAATTTCTTTATCTTTTACCCTTTCTTCCTCTTCATACCAATCTCTTTCTCATCTATATGTCTCTCTTCTTCTCTCTCATCATCTCTCTACTCTCCCCATTTCTCCCTTTCTCTCTCTTCTCTTGCTCTCTCCCTCTCTTGCCCTCCATCTCCCTCTCTCTCTCCTTCTCTTTTCCTCACCCAAGCCTTGCATCTCTCCTTCACTACCTCCATCTCTCTCCTTCCATCTTGACCTCTTTAACTCTCCTTCTCTTTCTCACTCTCTCTCTCCCCCTCTCTCATTACCTCTCTCTCCTTTCATCTCTCTCAGACTCTCTTTATATATTCTCTAATTTGACCATCCATTCTCTCACTCTGTTTTGCGATCTCCCTCTTTCTCACACACCCTCTCTTTCTTTCTTTACCTCCATCTAATTCTCTCTCTGTCCCTCCCTCTCGCTTTTCCCCTTATCACTTGTATCTCTCTCCTCCCTCCTTTCTTGCTCGCTCCTTCTCCCTCTCACTCTCTCCCTCTTTCTTTTGCTCTTACTCGCATTCTCAATCCCCTCTTACCTCTCTCTCACAACCTCACTCTCCCTCTCCCCAATTCTCTCCTTATATGATGTGTGTCTATGCAAGACAGGACCATGGGGATTGATGTTCTTATTAGAAAATCAGATGTGCTAGCCAAAACTGAAAAGAATTGATTGAAATTCTTATCAGATGCAAGAAACCAAAGAATAAAACCATCCAAAGGTTGGAACAAACTAAATTATAGGTTGAACCTGGAGGTAAATTGGATGGATGGAGGGAAATCTTGACCCAATGCTCAACACAAACAAGAACGTTGGTATAAGACCGGAACCCTATGCTTGGAAAGAACAAGTTGAGAAAGAACTCCTTAGGTGATGGCCTGGACTTCAGTTGGAATCCTAAGGAAATTATGGGAGACAACACAAATGCAAGTTCTTTTGCTAAGTATCAAAAGTCCCTTTCTCATTTGAAGTAAGGCATATATATAGGCTAAAGCTTACAAGCAAACAAAAGAGAAGATAAAATATCTTCTAAAATAAATGAAAAAGAAAACTACATCAAGTAGGCATGCAAGCCATTATTAAACCGCAATAAAAAATACAAAATATCCACCCATAGTAATATGACTTTTTTATCCTTGGGCCTGGAATAAGTTGACAAATATTTGTGACTCTTTCTCACTAATCCATTAAGAGCTTCTTTCACCCTCTTTGCATGACATCTAATAGGTTGGCCCACATGGAACTTGAATTAAATATTCTCTTGAAGTCATGTCATTGCCACCCATGCTATCATTTGCATCACTATATCTCTCTCCCTCTATCTCACCCTCACTCTCTCTCATGCCCTCCCACTCTTCCTATTCTCTTTCGTCTCTCTTTCTTTCTTACTAGCTCACTTTCTTTTTTTAATCTATCCATTCAACTTTCTTTCCATCTCTCTCACTCTCTTTAATATTTCTTCTCTTATCGGTTCTCTCTCTCTCCCTCACTTTCTCATTATCTATATCTCTCGCTCACTCTCTCTTCCTCTCTTCCTCAATTTCTCCTCATCTTTATCTCTCCCTCGCTCTCATCCTCTCTCTCCCTCACTTTCTCTTGCTCTTGTTCTCACACATTCTCTTCTCACTCTCTCAAGTTTTCCCCCTCTCTCTTGATCTCTCTCCTCTCTCCACGCTCTCTCATCCTCTCTCCTATCTTCCCTTTCTTTTTCACCCTTCTCCGCAAGCATCA
>NW_018221839.1:2516-5427 GCF_001263595.1 Phalaenopsis equestris
GTCAATTTCCTCTCTCTCTTTCCCCTTGCTCTTCTTCTCTCACTCTCCCTCCTTCTCTGACTTCCTCTCTTTATCTTTTTATTTTTCTCTTTCCTCTCTCACCTTCACTCCCTCATTTCTCTCACTCTTTCTCCTCTTTCTTTCTCTCATTCTGCATCTAGCTAACATATTCTCTCTATCTTTCCTTCTCCCTCCCACTCTTACTCCACTTTTTCTCAATTTATCTCTTAATCTCTCTCACTCTATTACATCACATCTCTATTTATCTCTCCTCTCCCTCTCTCCCTCTCTCTCTCCCCTCCCTCTCCAGCTTCCTATCTTCAACTATTCTTCTCTCTCTTCCCCTCTCATGCTTTGTTTAACTCTTTCCTTCTTGATTTCTTATGTTCACTCATTCATCTCTCTCTGCCTTTTTCACCCTCTACTTAACTCTCTCTCTGTCTCCCTCTCTTGTTTACTCAACTCTCCCACTCATTTCTCCCTGATTTTCTCAATCTTTCTTTCTTACTTCATCTCTCTTTTGCTCTCTCAATTCTCTCTCTCTTCTCCCTTGCTCTATCCTCTCTCTCTCTATACATCCCCTTTCCCTTTTCCTACTATCTCTTCTTTCCTCTCTTTCACTTTCTCTCGCTCTCTTTCTCATTATCTTTATCTCTCTCGAACTATCTCTATTACTCTCTCTCCCCCCTCTCTCTCACACAGACTCTCTCTTGGTCGCCTATGTTATCCTTTCCACCTGCACTCTTTCTCACTCATTCTATAGCTATCTCACTTCCTTGCTTTCTCTCTCTCTCTCATACACACTTGCTTTGCCACTCTCCCACACTCACTCCCTTTACTTGGATACCTCTCCCATATTTACTTTCCATAATTTTTAATTTTTATCGAGCCCTTTTTTCTATTATTCTTTTGCTCACTCTTACATTCTATCTCCCTCTCACTCTCTCTCACCCTCTTCCGACTCTCTCCCTCTTCTCTCTATTCTCTCTCTCTTCTCCGTCATTTGTTCCCTCCCTTCCTCCCTCTCATAAGCTCTCTACTTTATGGTTTTCACTTTGCTTCTCGGCCTCTCCCTAAATTTTTCCTTTACCTTCCTCTATTCTCTCTCCTCCCATTCCACCCTCTCTCTCTAGTGCTCTATTATTCTCCTTCACACAATAGCTTCCACTTTTATCTCTCTTTCTCCTTCTCTCTTTCTCTCTCGCGGTCCCTCAACCTTGCTCTCTCCTTCTGTCTACTATTTCTACAACTTTGTCTACTTGTTTCTCTCTCTCTCAATATCTCTTTATCTCTCTCCCTCTTAATCCTATGTTTGCTCTATTTCACTTGCTATTTATCCCTCTTTGTTCCAATCTAACTTTCCCTTTCTTTGTTCCAATCTATCTCTCTCCCTTCATCTCTCTACCTCCCTCTATCTGTCTCTCTCACTCACTTGAGCACTCTATCTTTCTCATTTTCTATCATTCTCTCTTATAATCTTTGTATTAATCTTATCTCTATCTGTCGTCTCTCTCTCACTCACTTCCCTAGTCTCACACTCCCTCTCCATCCCTCCATCTCTCTCTAATATTTTTCTCCCTTTCTATCACTCATCACTCTCTTATCACTCTCTTCTTTTTTCTCACTCTAACCTCTGCTCCAAATGTTTTCTAAGTTCTCTTTATCTTTTTCGTACTTTCTACACTTTCTCTCTCTTTTTATCTTAATCTACTTCTATCACTCTCTTCTTTTTTCTCACTCTAACTCTCTATCTCCATCCCTCCTTCTCTCCCTTTCCCTTCTACTCTCTCCCATTCTCTCACATTATCTTTTTTTCACTCTCTTCTCTCTAAATCTTCTCTTGCTTCTCTCTCTTCTTGCTCCCTTTATTTCTCTAAGCTTCTACTCTCAGTCTTTATGCTTCTCTCCCTCTCTCTTTTAGTATATTTTGCTTCTCTTTCACTTTCTCTTTTGGCCTCTTTTCTCTCGCTCTCACTATTTCTATTAATCTCTTACTCTCTCTTCTTTTTCTCTCTCTTTATTTTTCTCACTCTCACTTTCTCTCTCCCTCTCTACTTGCCTTAATTTTTGCCACTCTATCTACCTTCTCTCTTTTACTCCCCCTCTCACTTTATCTCTCTCGCATTCTGCATAATTTGCACTCTCTCTCTCTCTTTCACTCCATCCTTCTCTCTCCCACTCTCTCCATTCCTCTCTCGCACTCCATCTTTTGCAATATCTCTCTCTTTCACTCCATCCCTCTTCCTCTCCTACTCAATCTCTTTTTCTCTCTCCATCTCTTCTCTTTATACCTCTCACTGGCTCTCTCTTCCTCATTGTCGCTCTCTATTTCTCCCTTTTCCTTTTCTCTCTTTCATTTTCCCTTTCTCACTTAGTTTCTCTGCTCTTCTCTCTCTCCTACCATCCTTTCCTTCTTTCTTTCTAACTTCGTCACTTTAGTCTTTTCTCTCCATCTCCCTCCCTTTTTCCTCACTCTATTTTTATTTCTCTCTCACACTCTCCCTCTCTTTGTCCCCTTTTCCCTCCTTCCCTCTCCCTTCTCTTTATCCTTTCCTCTCTCCCTACCTCTCTTATCTCTATCCTCTCTTGCTCTATCTGTCTCTCTTTTACTCTCTTTTTCTCTCTCTTTGTTAGCCTCTCTACCTCTTTCCTTGCCTCTCCCTCTTATTCTCTCTCTTCTTCCCATCACTCTTGGGTATCTTTTGTACACACTCTATCTTTCTCTCACAGCCCTCTTCTCGCTCTCTTTCTCACTCTCTTGTTCTCTCTCTCTTTCTCTCTCTTATTCTTTGAATATATTCGTTCGCTCCCCTTTACTCTCTCCCACAGTCACTCTCTCCTCTATCCCTCTTTAACACTCTCTTTCTCTCTTATATTATCCCTTTCACTCTATCTTCTTTCTCTCTCACTC
>NW_018221839.1:6200-6572 GCF_001263595.1 Phalaenopsis equestris
CTCTATCTCTCCCTTCATCTCCCCCCCTCCCTCTCTATGTCTCTCTCACTCGCTTAAGAACTCTATCTTTCTCACATTCTCTCCATTCTTATAATCTCCCTCTTAATATTCTCTCTAGCAGTCCTCTCTCTTCCTCTCGCTTCCTTCCTCCCTCACTCCCTCTCTTTGTGTCTCACTCTCCTTCCATCCCTCACTAATTTCCTCTCTCGCTTTCTATTTCTCTCTCTCATTCTCTTTCTCTTATTATCTTTCTTACTCTATCTACTTTCTCTCTTTCTATTTGTCACTCTCTCACTCTCTTTCATTTTCTTTCTCATTCACTTGCTCTCTTTTCCACTCCTCCCTATATATTTTCCATTCCAACCCTCAAAC
>NW_018221839.1:6679-11255 GCF_001263595.1 Phalaenopsis equestris
TGTCTCTCTCTTTCTCTTCTTTTTCATTCTCTTTCTCGCTCTATTTCAATTTTTCTTTCTCCTTCTCTTGTCTCTCTATCCCTCTTTCTCTAATTCCATTGCTGGCTCTCTCTTACTTGATCTCCCTCGGTTGCTCTTGCTCTCTCATCTCTCCCACAACCCTCTCTTACAATCCTTATCTATCCCTCTCTTATCTTCTCTCTTGCTCTATCTTTTTTCCCTCAAACTCTCTATTACCCTCTCACTCTTTGTTACTCGCTTTTTCTCTCTCCATATTTCTCTCATTCTTGCCCTCTCTCCCACACTCTGTCACTTTCTCAATCTCTACCTCCTTACAACCCTCAAGCGCTCCCTCCCTACTTCACTTTTTCTCCACCTCTCTATCTCCTTTCCTCTCTCTCCCTCTCTCTCTATTTCCTTCTCCCTTCCTTCTCTACTCTCTACCTCAGTCATAGATTTTTTCTTGTCTTTCTCTCCCTACCGCTCATACATTTATCTCTCTACCCCCCATATCACTTCTTTAAATCTTTCTCGCTTTCTCTCCCTTTTCTTTCCCTTTCTCTTTCTATTTTCATCTTTCTTCTATCTCTTCCTCTATCACTTTCTTTCACACGTGTCTCTATCTTTTCGTAGCTCCCTCTCCCACTTTATCTCTCCCTCACTCGCTCTTTCTCAGTCTCTCTCTCTCATCACTCTCTTTCTCCCTCACTCACCCTTATTTCTTCCTCTCCATACTTATCATAATCTCTTTCTATCCCTCACTCTCTCCATCTCTCCCCCACCACTCGATATATCACTCTCCCTTTTCTCCCTCTCCAAGTCTGTCTCTCTTTCTCTTTTCCTCTTACATTCTCTCTCTCATCCCTCCATCTCTCCACCTCCCTCTCTTTGTCTCTTTCACTAGCTTGCTCACTCTATCTCTCTCACTCTCTCTTCTATAATCTCCTATTGTCTCTTTGATCACTATTAATAGTCTTCTCTCTCTTCATTATACTCTCTTCACTCTCTCTCCCTCCCTCCCTCCCACAATCCCACACTCTCTGTCACTCTCTCGTTCCATCCTTCACTTCCTTTATCTCTTTCTCTCACTTTTGCTTCCTCTTCTTTTTACCTCTCTCTTGCTATTTCCCTCTCTTATCATCTCTCTCACTCTCTGTCACTCACTATTTACCTCACTTCCTATCTCTCTCTTTGTTGCCCTCTCTCCCACTCTGGGTCTCTTTCTCAATCTCTACCTCATTACAACCCTCAAACTCTCTCTCCCTATGTCCCTTTTTCTCCCCCTCTCTATCTCCTTTCCTCTTTATCTCTCTCTATTTCCATCTCCCTTCCTTCTCTACTCTCTCAATCATCTCTCATACATTTTTTTCTTATCCTTTGCTCTACCTCTCATATTCTCTCTCAAACTCTTTCGTTCTTTCTTCTCCCTCCTCTTTAACTCTTCGTTGTTTTCTCTCCCTTTTCTTTTTATTTCCATATTTTTTTCTCTTCCTCTATCCCTTTCTCTCACACCGGTCTCTATCTTTCTGTTGCTCCATCTCCCACTATATCTATCCCTCTCTCTCATCCTCTCCATCTCACCTTTTTCTCTCCAACCTTCTCTCTCTCTCGCCGTCTTTCTTTCTCTCTCACTTTATTGCTATTACTCTCTCCTTCTCTCCCCTTCCCGATCTCCCTCTCGTTTATCCATTCTTTAAAGCTCTTTATCACTTAACCCATTGCTCGCTCTCTCTCACCTCTTTCCCCTCACTTGCTCCTGCTCTCTCTCATCTCTCCCACCTCCTATCTCTCCACTCTATATCTATATGTCTCCCTTCTATTCCATCTCTCCTTACCTCCACCTCTCTATCCCCCTTTCTCGCTCTCTCTCACTCCCTCCCTCCCCCCTAACTCACTCTAGCTCAGTCTCTCTTTCCCATCACTCTCCTTCTCCCTCTCTGACCCTCCATCTCGTTTCTTCCTCTCCATACTCAACTTATTCTCTCTCTATCCTCACTCTCTTCATCTCTACCTCTATCATGCTCGTTCTCTGTCACCTTGATCTAATTCTCTCACTCTCCTTCTCTCCCTCCCTCCATTTCTATCTCTCTCTCTCTCTCTCTCTTTCCTTATCTCTTTTTCTTGCCCTCACTCTCTCGTGCACTTTTCGCAATCCCTACCTCTCACTCTCACTCTCTTGTGCCCTCTCCTTCCCCCTTATCTCTTCGCCATTCTCTATCACTCGTTGACTCACTCCTCTCTTGCTCTACCTCTCATCCCTCTCTTTCTATTCAATCTCTTCTCTTTCTTCCCCTCTCTCTCACTCTCTATACTCGCTCCCTCCCTACTCTCTTATCTCTCTCCTATCTTTATATATTTCCTTCTACTCTCCCTCTCAATTCTCTCTTCTTTCTCAATCTCTTATCTCTCGTGCTTCCTCCCACTCTCTCTCTCATTAATGCTCTCTCACTTTCACTCTCTCTATCCCCATCATTCCCTCGTTCTTTCTCTCTGACTCGTTTTCAATCTCCAGCTTCCTATCTCTTTTATCACTATCTTTATTCTCTCCCTCTCTCATTTTTCATCTACTTTCATTCTCTTAACCTCCTTATTTTTTTCTTTATCTCTCCCTAACTAGCTCTCTATCTTCTCTCGCTTTCCACTGTCATTTTCTCTCTCATTCTCTCTTTTCCTCCCTCCTTCCCTTTCTACCCCGCTTACTCTCACCCTTACACTCTCTCACTTGTTCCCACCTTTCCTCTCTCTTAGGTGTGCTCTTCCCCCCTCTCTCCTCCCTCTCAATCATCTATTTCCTAACCATTGTTAGGCTCTCCCTATCTCACTCTCTGTTGCTCTCTCTCTATCTCTCTCTCCATTGTCCTCTCTTTCTAGCTCTCACTTCTTCTCCCTCCTTATCTCTTTGAATATCTTTCTCTCTATTATCCTCTCTTCCTAGCTTCATTCCCTACCATTCACTCTATTTCTGCCTCTCTCGCCCTCCCTCACTTTATTGTCTCTCTCCCTTACTTGCTCTCTTATTTCTCTCCATATCTCTGAAACTCTATCAATCTCAATTCTCTCCCTTCCCCCACCTACACTCTCTTTAACTCTATTTCTCCCTATTTTCTCCCTCCCTTTCTTCCTCCCACATTCTCACTCTTCTCTCATCTTCCTCTCTTCCACACTCACACTCTCTCCCATCTCTCTCATTCTCTCTCCCCCTCCATCCTCTGTCATTCCTTACTCCACACTTAGTGTCTATCTAGCTTCCTTCCTCTCTCCTTAAATCTCTCTCTGTTCTCTCCACTCTCTCTTCTCTTATATGTATCATTTCAACTTTCTCACTCTATCTTCTCTTTATCTCTCTCACTCCCACTCTCTGTATCTCCTCCTCTCACTCACTCACTCTATCTCTTGCTCTCTTACTCTCACTATAACCCTTCCCCGTGTATCCCTCTCACTCTATCTTCATCATGGTATCTCTCTCTCTCCTTCCCACCCTCATCCCTCACTCTCACTCTTCTGCCTCCCTCTCTCTCACACATCTCCTCCTATTTTTCTAGCAATTCTCACTCTCCCTCTATAAAACGTTCCAGCTTCTATGCTCACTCACTCGCTCTCTCCCACTCTATTGTTTATCTCTTTTGATCTTGCTACCCTTTTTTCTTTTTTTCTTTATTTTTGTCCCTTTTCTCCCACCCTACCTCTTGCTTTCTCTCTCCCTCACTCTCACTACCATTATCTCTCAATTTCTATCTCTCCCTCCCTCCCTCCCTCTCTCTCTTCATTCTTCCTCTCTCTCTCCCTTTCCCGTCTCTCTCCATTTGTCTTTCGATCTCTTTCTCTTTATCCTTGCATTTTCTCTCTCTCTCCTTCTCTCTAGCTCTATCTCTCTTTCATCCCTTAGTCTCTCTTACTCCCTCTCTATCTCTCTCATGCTCGTTATTCTCTATCTCTTTATCACACTATCACTCTCCCTCTCTCTCCCTTTTCATCTCATTCTCTCTCTTACTTTCTCTTCCTATCTTACCAACTTTCTCTGCTCTCTCTCTCTTTATCCTTGCACTTCCTCTCTCTTTCCTTCTCTCTAGCTCTATCTCTCTTTCATCCCTTAGTCTCTCTTACTCCCTCTCTATCTCTCTCATGCTTGTTATTCTCTCTCTTTATCACACTATCGCTCTCCCTCTCTCTCCCTTTTAATCTCATTCTCTCTCTTACTTTCTCTTTCTATCTTACCAACTTTCTCTGCTCCTCTTTCTCTCTCCTCTCCCGCACCCGCACCTCTCTCTTCACTCTATCCTTTCACTCGCTCTTACTTTATCTCTTGCTCTTGCCCTTTCTTCTCTCTTGCTCTTCTTTCACTCTCCCTCTCTGTCATCCTCTCTCATACTTTCTCTCCCTCCTCTCTCTACACTCCACTCTCTACCTTTTATTCTCACCCTCTCTTTGCTTTCTCTCTCTCCATTTCTTATTCTCTCTCTTTCTCATAAGCTCTATCTTGCTCTCTCCCTCTCTCATTCCCTTTCTATCTTTCTCGCTCTCTTCATTTTTTTGTCTGCCTCGTCTCATTTGCTTAGTCTATTTTACTCTCTCTTAA
>NW_018221840.1:0-424 GCF_001263595.1 Phalaenopsis equestris
GCATTATGCTTGTGATGTGACTGCATGTTGCATATATATGATAGTGTGTTAGGGCGTTTTTCTGCATACACACACACAGGTACCGCTATGGGGGGATCAAGTAATGATTTCTGACCATTTTGCTTGCAGGTGCTATTAGCTCCCCCCACTTTTTAAGCATGGCTCATGATACGTTATGTGCATGTGATTTTCCCGCTGACACTTGTTTTCATGCAGGATTGAGTTTTTTTATTCTCCTATGTATTTGTTTTAGAGTCCAGGAGAGTCTTGTAGCAGAAATAATATACGAGCACGGATTCCGAGACGTTAGCACGAGAACCATGTGGAGGGGACCAGGAGCAGATGCTCGTGCCCCGTATCTTAATTCTGCATTTTATATTGATGTATAGAATTAGGACTGGGCATGTATATGCGGAGTCCGGCC
>NW_018221840.1:2189-5068 GCF_001263595.1 Phalaenopsis equestris
ACAAGACATGTACATCCAAATAATGAGATGCAAATTATCACATATGATAGCGAGCTACGCTCGTACTAACGACCTCACCTAGGAAACCTAAGGTTTAGACCCTTAGATATGTGGCATCGCCGCCTCCAGCTTTGGTGTGCGAATGTGGGGAGTTTTCTCCCCGGATCTCCGAGGGGAAAACTCTCCAAGGTGTCATGAAATAGGCTAGCTATAAAGCTTTTTTCATTTCGCAAACTCCTCCAGACTTTGCAAAGCGAGTGAGCTACGAAGCTTCTCTCACTTTGCCAAGTCCGACCACTTAGCTTCTCCAAGTAAAACTGGGAAAACCCAAAGCAAGGGGAGTGAGAGACTCCGACCCATCGGGACTTGTGTTAAGGCTCACAACAAAATGGAGACACTCGGCTCTACGAGGGATGTCTGGTTACGCACAGGAAGTCCTAACCTAAAGGCTAGCTCTAGGAAATCGACGATCCATCACGCAGGCACGTCATCGCGCTGACCCATGCCGACGCACGCACCCCGTGTGGGCGATCGAACTCACACGCTTAGACACCGCTAAAACCTTGGGCCAACTAGGAGTTTAGGGGATCTCATCACCGCGAAGATTGTAGATGTGTTCTCTTTATGCTGAGGGAAAAAGAGCCCGCGTTTTCGGCGAACCTTTACAGTGCTCTAGTTCGCGGGTCAATTGTCTCGTAGAACATGCACGGAACAATAAAAGAGACAATGAGAGACAAAAAGTACCAAAAATAATTGATAGAATCATATGGAAGTACAAACGACACATATACCTTCGAGAAGGGTTGCTCGACGATGCGCACCGAGAGCGAAGGAAACACAGAGGAGAACCCAAAATCTGAAGCTTCTCTTCACCGTTTTACTCCGGCAAAAAAAAAACACAACACCAGCAAGGCAAAAGCCGACGAGATAAAGAAAATCCGGCGAGGTTGGCGGGGTTGACGGGGTTGGCCGAGAAAAAGGAAGAAGAAGAAGAAGTATAAATGGAAGAAAAAAGAAGAAAAAATAGGAGAAGAAGAAAAAAAGAAGAAGAAATAAAAGAAGAAGAAGAAAAATTAGGAGAAAAAGAAATAGAAGAAGAAAAAGAAAAAGAGGGAGAAGTGGCTGACCAAAAGAGAGAATAAATCGGCAAGGTAGGCGCTCCGGCGGAGGAGGACAACCCCGACCTGGCCGGCTAGAGGCACGGACGGCCGACGAGGAGGAGGAACGACCAAGGGAGAGGGAACCCCAACTTCCCCTTCACGAAATCTGGCAAAAGGAGGCTGCCCGGATGGTGAGGAAGGCTGGAGAGGCTGTGCCGGCGAGTGGAATAAGTCCGGCGAGGGTGGTCGGCGACTCCAACGGCGCGGAGAGCTCGGTTCGCGAAGGGTTTCGCGAATAGAGGGAGGGTCGCGAAGGAGGAGGCCGTTTCTGCTATTCTTGATCCCGGGAGAGAGATAGTTGCGATCCTGGGAGAGAGATAGTTGCGTAGGTTTTAAAAGGATAATAGATATTTTTTTATTATAATAATAATAATATTATTATTATTATTATTATTATTATTATAAGGATAATAGATATTTTTTTATTATTATAATAATAATAATATTATTATTATTATTATTATTTCTCGGCATCTTTTTTGTCGAACACGTTATCATAGTAAAATGAACTTTTCTAATACTTAAAATCGACGTTCTAGACGCACTGGTGTGGTCCGTTACGTCGTTCGGGATCATTCGGATCACTTTTTCAGCAATTTGGGTCAAAACGATAATTTCCGCATTTTTACCCCCGCCTGTGAAATTATGATGCAACGAGCGCCTTTTCCAAGTGGAATCGACGTTTCAGACTCACTCGTGTGGTCTGTTTCTTTGTTCGGGGTCGTTCAGACCACCTTTTTCAGCAAACAAGTCCAAAATGAAAATTTGCGCATTTTTAGCCCGTATTCGAAGTATTAACGACATGGACGCCCTCCTTAGGTAATATCGATGCCCCAGACACATGACATATAAGAAAAAAATGATGCCAACAAGGGCACTCAAAGGAATTGAAACTTATGACACCCTCAGGAGCACAAAAAATGCTGGAAGAAAAGAAATAGGGTTCCCTTCGCAAGAAGAGATCATGACCACCTTCTCGCTCGTCACGTTTGTCAAGCAAAAAGAGACTATGATCACAACAGAGAAAGGTCAAGAAACCAATCAAAAAAGGTACAACAACTTCGGTGTACACGACAATACAACAGCCAAAATGTCGAGGGTAAAATGCAGGACAGAATGGCATCAAGGTGCTAACCATAGCAATTGATGTGTGGATCCGAAGTCTATGGTCTAAAAAGATAAAGATAATGATGCTAAAAAGTAAGAAACTAGGTCATTATAAATTCAAGCAGAACCTCTAAAGTGGATATAAAGTACATTTTCCAATGGGTCCACCAATTTGCAAATTTACTTGGATACGCAGAACAAGCAAACACAACTCTTATGAGGAAGAGAGTCTCAAACCCCAACAAAGTCACCAGTTTATTTTTAATCTTTTTTTAAGGAGTCACCGGATTATTTATCATCCTATACTTCTCTTTCTTGAGTGAATCTCTCTTCCATATCATATGAATGATTTGGAGAAGAGAGAAATCAAAACAAGGTAAGGACATACAACACAAGGATAAACAAGAGAAATAAATACATGGAGATCCAACGTGCAATAAACTTCAAGTGATTGATCAAGTGTGTTCACACAAACAAGATCGGCGAGAACACCTTGAACCGAATATCCATGAAAGAATGACAATTTAGACTACCCAAAACTAAATATTCAAGTGTGTTTGCTTATTCTAGATTCAATGGCACTCTAAATGGGACATGTCCCACTTGCTCAAT
>NW_018221841.1:0-3891 GCF_001263595.1 Phalaenopsis equestris
GTGGAAGGTGTAAAAGAGGATTATACTGGATTAGAGTAAGTTTAACTACTGAATTTTGAGACATTACTTGTAATCCAACATTTGGAAGTGAAGATGTGATACAGTGCCGAATGGTTAATTTGCAGATAGAACCAGAAACTGCAAGCAAATAAAACATCAATCCTATAAGCAAATAAATAAACTAAAAAGAATAAACCCCGCTATTGCAGCCTTCTTTTTATCCCCCATCTGACAAAAAGGTGAATTAATTACATACATGAGAATGTCAAATGTAAATTCTAGCATACTATCCATAAATTCTTTAAAGAAAGATACTTAATTTGATGGGAAATTTACATGCATACCACAGTTCTTATGTATATACATATCTAGCACCAAAATTGTCATAAATCTATGCAGGAAAAGGTGTATTTAACTTTTAAAAAGATAATGATGAAGTTATTTTTGATGTGATGATAAACATTTGAATGGCATGCATGTAAATATGAATGTTTAAGTGTTAAATAGGTAAATGCATGAGAATTGTGTAGTATGTATGTAAATGCCCGTGGCTACAGTTAAACTAGACAACAGAAGAAGCAGTTGCTATATATGATTATTAGCCCAAAAAAAGTATGAACTACTTAAATTGAACACAGAATTTCGTTCTATAATAAGATCAAGCAGATCAAGCAGATTTCAATTGTTATTAACACACTAACTATCATGCTAAGACTGTCATTTCGACAAGCCCAACCCTAACCAAGACTGGACTCTGATAAGAACGCAAAATAAAATATATGTAGACCCCTTAGGCCCTTTTAAATAACCGAGGTTAAACAAAACCAAAGATGCATGCTCATATATCAGATGGATAGCCAGTCCAAGCCCATTTATTTTTATAAAGGAAAATACTTATCAGTTATAGTAAGAATAAATTTTGTAAAAGCTTTCTCAAATCAAACATTACAACTCTGTCTTTTGAATTTTCTCTAATGCAATTTTTTTTTCTCCAAAAACATTCTATCTTATAAATATAAGATACATTTTTACTTGTCTGATCTTTTACAAAGATAATTTGGAAAAACAAACCTGCTACTTGTAAATTTACAAATTTTCATAAGATTTCTAGTGTAACATTTTTTTTCGAAACCAATTCATAATAATAATAAGATTTTGTTTCTTTCTTAGCATTTATCTGTGACAAGGAAAATTAAAAAAAAAAACATCTTATATTT
The DNA here is from genome assembly GCF_001263595.1 of Phalaenopsis equestris. Classification (NCBI taxonomy): domain Eukaryota; kingdom Viridiplantae; phylum Streptophyta; class Magnoliopsida; order Asparagales; family Orchidaceae; genus Phalaenopsis; species Phalaenopsis equestris. The sequence goes on from NW_018221841.1 coordinate 1,218, forward strand.
GAAAAAATTACATCTATAAATTTTTAGAGCTTGAAAATGTGATAAAAGTACCCAAAAAACACTCCATGATCAGGATGTTTACGTTTATATTTTCTAGGCTTATAACGCAACAATTTACAAAACACCCACATAAATTAAAACATTCGATCAATTATTGGGAATAGTTGAAAAAACTTTGAATTCGTCAATGGCAATAAATAAGGCATCCACAAAATAAGGTTCAACTTAGTTAAATGATGCTCCGGGTGTGATACTCCTGACACTAGCAGGACTGTCATGGTGTCCTTTGCAATTGCACCTCCAAATAGGGTTTCAATTAACTTCGCCTGTGCGAGCTACAAGCTAGATTTCTTTTGCATGTCATTCCAGATCCACCTTTGATTGAGTTTTGTGCGGTCATATAGCTGGATTGAGTAGGTTTCCTAGGTCATATGGGGTTGCGCCTACAACTAGGTTCTCACACGCACTTGTTCATGTGAGTTACGTGATAGCTATAGCTTTAGCTACTGCAACAGTGAGACTTCTTGATTTGCCAAAAGCTTAGGCCTTATTTCCTCGCTTTCACTGTTATAATCTAGGTCTAGAAGGCAGTGCACTCTGACAACATAGGACATGATGAGGTACGATATAAACATATTTTGAACTCACAAAAAAATATATATCCAAAATGAGTTTCTTTAAGCAACAAAAAAACTTAAATGTTGAATAGGCCTCATGAGTCTAATGGATAGAGCTCACAAACCATGCACTCAATGGTCTGGTGCTGACCAGGCCAATCGTACTCGTTAGACGTATCTTTGGAGGTGACAAGCTATAAAACTTATTGCTGCTCTGAAGGACCCCACAAGTACCTCTAAAGCTTGACAGCATTCACAGAGTTCTTCCGATGGGGATTGCTAAACGTAAGTCTTCAAGGGGACTCCTACACAGAGTTCACCACATTTCCCAAGTTCTTCCAAGCTCGCCTGTACTAACTGAATCCTCCTATCAAACTCGTTGCTAGCTACTTGGATGTATCACCGAGCACAATGAACAGTTCTTTAAAATAGAAGTGAACTCCAGTCCATCATCATATATGTAACCATTATTGGACGCCTAAAACCCACACCAAGGATCATGTCAAGGACAATTATGTACAACCTATAACGTAATTTTTTATTTTATTCCTTAAACCTCCTCACGGGCACATGGGCTCTACAATATATAAATAGGAAGCAATGGAGAGAAAAGAGGAGGGAGAGAAAGGAGGGAACCTGACTCTCGATCTCTCTTTCTCTCTCTAGAAAATCACTCAGCTTCTTCCCACTTCTTTCACAAGATCTTTCCCGGATTGTATGAGTTCACGAATTACACGGGATCATATGTCCCAAAGAAATTCAACAACTAGCAACATGAATGATAATAAAATATAAATTTTATTTCATCAAATTAATAAAAGTTACAATCATAGTTCAACAAGATAATAAAACATCTATTGACAATAACATGAAAAAAAAAATAACACAAAAGTAAAACTACCCAAAACACAATTAGAAAACAAATGAAACAACTACATAAGAATACGCAAACAAACACTACCATTGATAAATCTACTCATGTGATGAGGATCCATAAAATGACCTAGTAAAAGTAACTATAAAAAAATATTAACGAGTTAGTTTGATGAATTAAACTAAACAAACAATTGATATCTATTAAAGCATAAATGGCATAATATTAAAGATGCAATATGAGCAACATAAATGAATGATTGGCTATGTATATGCTGGCAGAATAATATGGCATTCAACGATCACAATAACAATGATATTGCAACAGTAAATGTGTGTCAAAGATCCAAACAGTCTAGATTATAATTATTCTTATAACAAAAAATATGAGTGATTCGCAATCATGCACTTCTATGCTAACATCTATGTCACAACATTAAGTATACTAACATATATCACATGATCTATCAGTCATTCACATCTACATGATAATATATGAATATAAAGGTGAATAAATATGTAGTTCATACTTAAATCTAAAATAAAAGCAATTAAAATAACTAAATAATCCTTATATATTTTAGTTAATCATAATCTTAATTTGATATTTATGCTTGATACTTATGCAATCTCCATTTTTTTAAAATTCTTAGGTTCCCTTGGAAGTCCTCCCAAGCCTCTAGAAAACTCAAGATGGTTCTAAGAATCTTAGAATTTTGATCACTTGCAAAATTTTAAACCCTGACTAGCTTAGATTAATTGGATTAAACGGTGGAGATCCTCCTAGATTAGGGTTGAGTCAAGCCAACAAGAGCCGGCTTGAGCTTGATTCAATAAGTGGCTCTTGAACTAAGTTTGATGAACTAACAAGTTAAACTAAAGCTAACCTTGCTTGGTTCATTAGCTCATGAGCCAGCTTGTTTTAAAAAATATTGATATAAATTATACTCAAAATATATTTTATAGTAAGTGATTTCTTATTATTTCACTCCTAATTACTCATTCTATTTGTCATTTTATTATAACACTACATTAAATTAATACTATTTCCTCTTTTATAGTAAACAAGCCGACTCGAACTTGTACACTTAAGCTCGAGTTTAAATTCGATAAAATTAATCAAGCTCAAGCTCAAATCAAGGGTGGCTCGAGCTCAACTCGACTCATTATCATCTCTATCCTAG
>NW_018221842.1:0-981 GCF_001263595.1 Phalaenopsis equestris
CATCACTGTTCATGTTTGATTATTTAACTAACCGAACAAAAAAAAAAAATTATTTACGCTTGTCCCGTCTACTTATCGAACAAATCAAACACGAACTCATTGACGAACTAAAAACATAAACTATTTGCGAACAACGAGCTTTTTTAACAGCCCTGATCGTATGCTATGTAAATATTATAAATATAGTTTTTATATTATTTTTCAAAATTATCAAAGATATATATGTATATATATATATAATTTTTTGCATAACATAATATAATGTTTGCCCTCAACTTCAATATAAACCAGAGAAGGATGCCACTGACTGAATTTCAGGAAATAAATATATAAATTTCTATTATTACGTCATTATTATAATTATTTGCCATTTTGTATTCCTATCATACTGCATTTAAAATTTGAAAAAAAAAGATTTACATACATACCACTATTTATATATTTAACAACTAAATCCAAGATCTTGATGCCTTCATTCAAGCTTGTTATTTGAGCTCAACTCGAGCTCAAACTCATAACGAGACTAGCTCAAATTATTCATGACTCGAATTCGGCTCGACTCGTTTACACCCGTACCTCAAACAAGCCCTCAACATGTAAATAAATACATAAATATATACACAATTTTAAATTTTGAAAAAAAAAGCTTTATTATTTCTAACCAATAGAAAATTAGGAAAAAAAAAAGAAATATATACCGATTAAATGATCTAAAAAAAATCACCTTGAAATATCATATGAGATGCATGATACTTATCATAAAAGCTTGGCATGCATTTCCTCTTCAACAATTGAAAATATTTTCTTGACCCTGCAACGCATGAAAGATTAGATCACAGCCGTTAAACAAGATCAAGATCATCAAGCAAGAAAGAGATGAGATAACAAGCAATTCTATAATTACATTTTAGCCTTTGGTATCATTTTTATTTTTTTTATTATTGCTATATCTTTTTTATTCTAATATTTTAATATATTATT
>NW_018221843.1:0-232 GCF_001263595.1 Phalaenopsis equestris
ACAATCTAAGCCCTAACCCGTCTTAGGATTCCGAGATAGTCGTTTGTCATTAACTAAATCCTCACATCTTCAAGGTTATTTTTGTTGATTGCTTCACATAAATGTAAATCCTAATAAATAAAAATTATAGGATGAAACATTTAAATGATTTCTCTTAAATTGAAGCCAAATAATAGGATAGCTTGGGAAGTCACCGAAGTTCTCCTTCGGATCCGTGACATCCTCTAGTGTT
>NW_018221843.1:1685-3444 GCF_001263595.1 Phalaenopsis equestris
TTCATAAATTTCACATAATTGGGCATTTGCTCTAAAGCTTCTAAGAAGGGAATATTTACTGTTAACTTCTTAATAATTTCTAAAAACTTGGAAAATTTTTTATTCTGTTTGTGTTGCTTCAATCTTTGAGAAAACGGTGGTGGAGGTTTCTCCATAGTAATTTTCATTGGTGTAAGTGGATATTCTAATTTTGGGTATTCATGATCCTTTTATTTTTCTGTATCCACTTTCTCTTTTTCAGTTTCTGTTTCTTTCTATATTCTTGTTTCTAATTCTTTTCCACTTCATAAATGTTTTGCTTTGATTTGTTCTTTATCTTGATCTTTAGGATTTGGTTCCACAGTACTAAGAAAAGTTCCTAATGTTCGGTTACTAAGTGCAGTAGCGATATGCCCTAATTGGTTTTCAATATTCTTGATAGCAGTTCCTTGATTTCTAATTGATTTCCTTGATTTTGTAATTAATTTCCTTGATTCTGCAATTGTTGACCCATGTTTAATATCAGCTCTTCCATAGACAACTTCATTTACTTAATTTGAGTGTTATTGTTAAATCCTGAAGGATAAGAAGGACTATAATTAACATTTCCTTGGTTGGATGAATTTCCTAATGGGTACACTAGGTTGTTCGCCCATTGTTGATTTGTAAAAGAATTGTTATTCCAATTAAAATTTGGATGATTCTTCTAACCTGTGTTATAATAGTCCGAATAAGGGTTGTTGGGTCTATTAATAGCATTTAAAGTCTCATATGAAGGTTGAACATCCACAAATTGCCCAGATGAATTCCCTTCCATCATAGTAGGTGTTGGAGAATAATTCATTCCATAATAATCTAATATTTTTGATATTGCAGCAACCTGCGAAGCTAACATAGATATTGCATCAGAATCTTGGATACTAGCTGCTCTTTTAGGACTTGCCCTTTTAGAGGGCCATTGAAAATTATTGGTAGCCATCTCTTCTATTAACGAATAAGCCTCATCAAAAGGTTTTGACATTAAAGAATCACCAGGTGCAGCATCTATAATCGATCTAAGTGATCCCACTAATCCATTATAAACAGTTTGAATTATCAACCAATTTGGTAATAAAAGATAAGTCCAAAATGGTGATTTAAAATGCTCTATAGGAATGTCATGAAGAGGGAATGTCATGAAGAGTTTTATGCTCTATAGGAATGTCATGAAGAGTTTTCAACATAATTTGGGTGTCAATTTTGGGGTTAGAGCATTCACATTTGGAGACATAGCCAACATAGCCAATTTGGGACAAATTTAGGTATTTTTGGACTTGGGTTAAAATTGAGTGCAATTGAGGCTTCAATAAGGACAATTGAAGATTCTAATTGGTGTGTAGGATTATTAGAAATAATTCAGGATCCAAATTGGGGGAAATTGAGTAGGCTATGGGGTTATAGACAATTGAAGATTCTAACTGGTGTGTAGGATTATTAGAAATAATTCAAGATCCAAATTGGGGGAAATTGAGTAGGCTATGGGGTTCAATTTGGAGAGGTATTTGGTGAGGTTAAGTCATATGCTTAAAATTTGGGGGGTTTTGATTTGGATCAAATTTGAGCTCAAAGAATGGGTCAATTAGGATTGGATTTGGTTTGTATTGATCATATGAAAGTTAAATTTGAGTTTAAAACTGAATTTAAGGGGAATTGGGGCCAAATTTATGGACATTTGGGATGAATTTGGGGAAATTGGGCTTTTAAAGACAATTTGGGGGTTTTGGTCAAAAACAATTTGGGG
>NW_018221843.1:3491-42570 GCF_001263595.1 Phalaenopsis equestris
GTGCTATTTGTGTGTTTTGGTTAAATTGGTTTCAATTGACGAGTCCAAATTAGTTTTGGGGATATTTGAGATGATTTTGAAGGTTTTGGGAAAGTTGGAGTGCCAAGGGTATTATTGTAATATTGGCAAATTTGGGGGTATTTTGATAATTTTGGAATTTTGGGGTGGAGGGCAATTTGGGTATTTTGAAATAGTTTGAAGCGATTTTTGAAGAATTTTGGATATTTTGGATGAATTTGGGGATTTTAGTCAAATTTATGGTTTTAAGGGAATTTAGGCAATTTGGGTGGATTTAGGGAAAAAGGCCAAGTTGGAAATTTTGGTAGAATTAGGGTGCCAATCACCTTATATGAGCTATGGACCAATGAGATCCCCATTTGGGTCTTTTATGAACTGTTCTTAGCTAAACCCTATCCTAGGGCCAATGGGTCTAGGGGACCATCTACATAAGTCTCCCAAAAGATCAAGGGATCAAAGTCAACAATTTTGGGTTTAGGGTTGGGTGTGGATATAAGTGATAGTGAGTGTAGGTGAGTGCCCTAGCTCTAGAACAACACTCAGAGTTAACCCTAAGGTCAAACAGTCCTACGGGGGCCCATCTTGCGCTCCTCCATATTGACCCCATCTACTAACTACTAGAGGTTAGGACCAATATGTGGAACTTCAAGTTGAGCTAGAAAGACTTTGTAATTTCTAAAGGTGAGGGTTCCTATTCTATTTTTCTAGGAATAGTCAACAGCGCTCCCTCATATTGACCCCATCTACTAACTACTAGAGGTTAGGACCAATATGTGGAACTTCAAGTTGAGCTAGAAAGACTTTGTAATTTCTAAAGGTGAGGGTTCCTATTCTATTTTTCTAGGAATAGTCAACAGAAAAATGCTATGGATAGACCTTAGGCTAATAAAGAGGGGATACTAAACCTTAACCAAAAGTGAGGTCAATAGTGCTGTTGTAGATCCTCATGTTGTTGAATATTGATTTTATAAATTGTTTCTCATAGAGTTAGCTTCGAGTTCCTCGATGAAGTAGCAGTCCTAGAATCTAAGGTTCAAAGGTTTAAATGAAAAATTTAGCTCAATCTTTATGGGAAGGTTACTGTTGAATATTGATTTTATAGATTGTTTCTCATAGAGTTAGCTTCGAGCTCCTCGATGAAGTAGCAGTCCTAGAATCTAAGGTTCAAAGGTTTAAATGAAAAATTTAGCTCAATCTTTATGGGAAGGTTAAATTTTCTTAGAGCGACACCGGTTAGGATCCAATGGTTCTCTCGTTCGGGTTCCACTATTTTCTTTTAAATTTACATAGCTTAAGTAAGTATTAGGCTCTTTTAAACTGGGGAGATCTCATTAGCAACTGTGGGGTTCCTCATTTGAGGGTCTCCCATAAATTTAAAAGGATGTGTTATGAAGTTGTATTTCAAAGGATTTATTATTCCCTTTAAAAGGGTTTAATTTAATTTTGAAATTTGTTGATTAATTTTTTTTAAATAGTTTTGTTTTACAGATTAAGTAAAATCTACAACCGAGCATGTATAAAATTTTAAAGTAAGATTAAATTGTAGTAAATAAAATGGTAGAAAAAAATAAAACAGTAAAGGCATACATGTCATCTTCTAGCTACTCCAGCTGAAAGATTAGCTTTTGCAATATATAAGATTTTACAAGAACAAAAAATAAAAAGAGCAGTTGAAGGTGTATCTATCAAACCTCAGGTCAGGGCTTGATAAGTCCCTAAAGGTCTTAGTGGATGATTTCTAGAACAAAGTATAATAAGTTCAACTGTCCTTCACAATTTCCAAAAGATTCTAAAATGTTCGGGGCATAAAACTACTTTTAAAATCCCTTGAAACATTTTTGAGTTCACTTGATGTTATTATATTGTTCAATCGATCATCCAAACTTTAAATTTAATTTTAATGTATTAATACACCTAGATTCTAAAATGTTCGGGGCATAAAACTACTTTTAAAATCCCTTGAAACATTTTTTTGGTTCACTTGATGTTATTATATTGTTCAATCGATCATCCAAACTTTAAATTTAATTTTAATGTATTTATACAACTTATGATTAGTGAACCTAATGTTTTAATTATCCTAAGAGTGGGGTAATAAAATAGTCACTTAATTTTTTACTTAAAAGTTATGTGAATGTGTACCCTTAGGGCAAACTCAAGTCATTAAGGACCCATGCCCACAGCTAAAGCTGGGCCAGTTGTGTTTTCAAAAAAAATGTTTATAATTAATTATGTTTTCTTTCCTAATCCTCATTAGGCAAATTCAAGTTGAGCCTAATGCAATACTAAGCCCTTAGGGTCCAACATTTAAAGTGAACTTACAATGATTAATTGTTAATCTAGGTGAAGTTCAATTCTTTATCAAGATCATGTCTTATGATCAAATCACCAATAAATGGGGCTTTAGATTAGTGAATTATCATCTTCCTAACATAAGCCCACCATCTTAGAATCATTTGATTCAAATAACCTCTAAATTGTAATAATTAAGGAAAATTATAGTTGTAACTTTATTACAAAAAGGTGAGAAATTGGTTTCTACAATTTTAGTCCCATGTGTTTAAACCATCCAAAATAACTTGATATAATAAAAATTACCCTTTTAGACTTTTTAATCAATCCTAAAATTTAATTAAGGCATTAAAAATCTAAAATTACCATTTTTCCCCAGGGTTCCTCAGTTCACAACTCATCAAATATAACTTAAATGGCTTTGAAATCTTTAGAGTAACCCTCCCATGGGTCAAGTAAAATATCGGAGAAGACGATGTGATTTTTCAAAATTTTATTTTAACTCAAAAATAGGTTTTTCAATTATAATTTATTTAATTAATAAAAGTAATGTTTTTTTTCATAAAAAAATTATTGGAGGTTCATCTAGATCAGAGGACCACTTGGAAATAAACTCTCACAATTATTTTAATGTAAAAGTAAAGAAAATACATTTTTAGCCTTTAAAAAATTATATTTAACTTAGAAAATTTAGGAAAAATAATCTAATGAGTCCCAAAAGATCAGGAAACAATTAGGAACATTGTAGACCATATTTGTATTTTTGAAAATTTTAATTATTTTTAATTACTTTTACTTCAAAAATATGCTAAAAAATAAAGTATTTAATTTAAGAAAGATTTTATTTTTCCTAAATGTTCTTGATAACAAGGTACTGAGAAAACTACTTTTCATAATTTTCTTCATTATATTTAATTTAATATATTTATTTTAATACAAAATTGCCATCTTAATTAGAAAATTAACTTTAGTGATAAATATACTCCAAATTGATTCCAAATTCATACAATGAGTTAATGTGACTGTCCTTTACAATGTGGAATTAGTTATGTTAATTTTTTAGTAATATTTTGTTTAATTAATTAGTTATATTTTTTTTTTAGTAATATTTTGTTTAATTAATTAGTTATAAGTTTTAGACATTTAATTAAATATAAAAATATACAAAATTAGTTAAATTCATTTTATATTTTTCCCAGGATCCTTTGACCAGGTGAAAACTACCAAAAATAATCCCATAATTTTCTAATTTATATTTTAATTTATAAAATTATTTTAAGAAAAAATAGGCAATTAGACTTGAAAATTAAGGTCTCAAAGTTAGAGATGCTCTCCAACCTTGGAAAATCAGGGAACATCCATATTAACATGAGGAATCAACCCCTAAAACTTCAAATCTTGGTGATTATTATTTACTTAATTAGAATTAAAATAGTCAAGAGGGTATTTAATTAATTAAAAATAAGGTTAAAATAGTCAAGAGGGTATTTAATTAATTAAAAATAAGAGACACATCAAATAATTTTTCTTTTTATTTCAAATTATTTTCCTCTATTCACTAACTAACATGGTATTTTTATTTTATTTTTATGATTTTTCTACACAAAGGTATGGATTTTCTAAGTACTGGAATTAATTTAAATAAAAAATACTTGAATTTCCTACTTATCTGAGTCAGTTGCCACCTCATCCTACGGCATGCCAAACTCACACGCGTTGCTCTGCCATCTGAATCAGCTGTCATGCGATGTGTGGTTCACGTTTGATCCATCCATCCAGCGTGATCTCAACCGTCCAATCAATATATGTGCGATCCAATGACTCTCCGTCATTGTCCCCTATCATCCTAACCCAAGAACCCTCCACAATAAAACTATTATATCTCTCTTGATGCTCAACCAAATCACATGTGGTTTGTTTCTACAGCTTCATCTACTTAAGACAAACACATCTATATGGTTACATGCTCAAGAAATCAAACTTCTCTTCACTATTGGTGAAACTGAGCCAAAAATTAGGGTTTGTAGTATATAACATTGTCCGAGAGGGGAGGCCTCAATTAGATTCTTGTGAAAGTGTTAGTAGAGTCTGACAAACCTCATGGAAGTGTTCTTTCCTCTAGTGAATAGCCTGACTATGAGTTAAATGAAATGGTGATGCGACCTTGCGACCTTGGTCAAGAGCTAGGTGTCAAGAGCTAGGTTAGAGGGCTCGGGCAGAGCTTTCGCTAGCAAACCTCCTCATTCTTCTTCAAGAAGCTTACGAATGCTTTAATTTGAGGCTTGATAGAGTTTTGATTGAGTGATACAAAACTTCTAGATTTTGAACTCAAAATTGAGGTCAAACATAGGGATTCAGTGGAAAAAATGGTGGGATTGATCTTAGGAAGCCTTCGAGGAGCTATGGAAATAATATGGTAGAGTTTTCTCAAGAAAATTAGTGATTTCTATAGTTAGTTGTTGGAGGTAGTGTTTAAACAGTGGGTAAGGAGTGGTCGCCATGGTTGGCCAGTGGGTTCAATATGTTGCTTATGTGGAGGGAAGAAAGGTGCAAGTGACCAATTAGAGTGAGCTAACTCAAGGAGTTAAAATTTTAAGTTCAAATCTTCGGGTGGCTCTCAATTATGATGTTTTTTGGCCACTAGACCGGCTGGACAGGCCAGGGCTGGTGACTAGAGTGGTCAGAGGAGTCAGGGGTAGCTTAATGATCATTATCGTAGAGGTTTGATGGCTGGTGGCAAAGATATTTTGGTTTTACATGTGGTTATATCAGAATAGGGCCACTAGTCTGATATCTTTGAAATGTCCTTACCATTTGACTTTGGTTTAACCAAAAATGGTAATAGATCCCCTAAATTAAGGGACCACTATTCCATGGCTCATGTAGGGTGGGCTAGGTGGGTCTAGCTTGGTCCATAGGTCCAAAGGCTGGTTGTGCTGACCATGGCATGGTCAATTTGAATGGGTTTGGTTTAGTTTAAGGCTTGGGTCAAAATCATTTCATGGGCTTAGATTTGAATTTGGGTTTGGCTAGACTTTGAGTATGGCTCAATTTATTGATCAAATTATCTTGGATAATTGTCATTATAAGTTTGGAAAAGGAATTGAGTGATTTTGAATTAATTTGGGAGTTCAATTTAGTGGAATTTGGCTCATGACCAATTTTGGTGCATTTAGGTTAGACTTGGGTTTGGGTTGGGCTAGAGTTTAGGTTATACACAATTAATAGTTAAAAATGGTCCAAGGTTTTGTAATGAAGAGTTTTGGACATCAATTATGTAGAAATTTTGGAGTTATGAGGTTCAATTTGATTGAATTTTGACTTAGGTGCAAATTTTGGGATTTTGTTTTAGGATGGATTTTGATGAGATTTAAGGCTAGGCTAGGGCCAATTGAAAGTTAAATTGGGTCTAAATGAATGTTATAAAGAGCATTTAATTCAAAATTTGGGAAATTGGATAGGTTTGGGGGGTTAATTTGCAAAAATTGTGTATATGGTCAAATTAGGTGTTTTGGTTAGGCTTGGAATTTAGGTTTGAAATTGGGTTCAATTGAGCTTAAATTTGGTTTCAATCAAGCTTACATGATGAATTGGAGTTTAGAATTGAAATTGGAGAAATTTGGGATCAATTTTGTGGAAATTGAAGGTAAATTTGGGTAATGGGGCCTTAAAGGGAAAAATTGAGATTTTGATCAAAATTGGTCAATTTGGACTTCATGAGTGGTCATGATTGGTTTTAGGGGTGTTTGAAATGATTTTGGAGGTTTTTGAGAAACTTGGGCCACCAAGGGAATTTTTGTAATTTTGGCAAAGTTAGTGGTAATTTGGGAATATGGAATTTTTGAGGTGTTTTAGGCAATTTGGGTAGTTTGAAATGATTTTTGGATAAAATTACATAAATTAAGTTATTTTTGAAAATTGGATTGAATGGTAATTTGGTAGTTTTGAGAAATTTTTAGGGAAAATGGCTAAAATTAGGTATTAGGTAAAATTGGGGTTCAATAGGATGCCAATCATGAAATTACACTTCGCGAGCCATGAGACCAAGGGAAGCCCCACTTTGGGTCCTCCATGTGCTGGTCATAGCCAAACCCTAGCCTAGGTCTAATGGTTTATGGGTCCATCCACATGAGTTTTGTAAAAAGAGTAAGGGATCAACTAAGCATATTTGGTTAACGGTTAAAGTTGGGAGTGTAAGTGAGGGGTATCAAATGTATGTGTGTGTGAGACTCTCCAAGACCACATCACCCAGGGTCAAACCTAATGCTAAACAGTCCTTTGGGTACTCCTCTTGAGCTCCTTATATAGGCTCCGCCTACTAACTGTTAGAGGTTAGAAACAACATGTGGAACTTCAAGATGAGTAAAGAAGAGTTTTAGAATTTCTAATGGTAAGGGTTCCCTTACTTGTCTTCTAGGAATAGTCAACAAGAAAGACCTATGGCTAGATCCTAGGCTTCTAAAAAAGAGAATGGACCTCCACCAAAATTGAGGTCAATAAACCCCCAATAGGTTTGGTGTGCGTGGCAAGCACAACGCATGTATTAGCGTTGACCGAAGAGATAAAAAAAACCTACACAACTACCTAAGACAATGACCAAAGGAAAATATGTTGATATTTTCATGCCTATTTTACACTATTTTTGATGATATTGTAATTTAAAGAAAGGTATTTTTGATGTTTTGTTGCAGGAATGATGAATTAGGGTCATTAGAGCAAAAAGATGCAAAAAAGAATGAATTTGGAGCGAAAAGGACCAAAATGTGCAACCAAAACGAAAAGGACCAAAATGTGCAGAATTGAACTAGGACGCCGACAATGCCATCGACCCCACCGACAGTGATATTTTCCTGAGACTCCATAATTAATTCATTAATAAGGTCAACCGACGGCAGCCTCGAGGCCGCTGACGGCGAGCTCGGCGATTACGCCCAATCAGGCTTTGGATAAGGCCAAATTTTGAAGGGATGCTTAGGCAACTCTTAGGAAAGCTCTTCCACAACTTTAAAAGAATGTTTTGGCAAAAAATTGAAAGAAAGAAGTGCTAGAGAGAGTTCTTGGAGGTTAGAAAGGTTTCATTAGTATGTAAAAATTGTGAGGAATTCTTCGAGAGGTTGTAAGAGTGGAGGGAAAGTGAGAGATATCTTCCTCCTTGCTGCTTCGAAGAAGAATTCTCTGTGCTGTAAAGAAAGGAAGAGATTCATAGTAACTTCGAAGAGTTTTCTTGGAGAGGAATTAGAGATAAGTTGTATTTACTTATTGAAATTTGTATTGCTTGGCTTTTATATATAAATTCTAAGTTTTATCGTATCTTCTCCATGAGTTCTGAGTAGTTTTCTCTTTCTCCTTGTCCTCAAATTTTATGAAATGGTGATTTGAATTGGCTGTGCCATGAGAATGTTAAAGAAGTTGTGATGATCTTTTCACTTCAATCTTAATTTACTTTCAATATGGCCAATTGATTTTTTAAAATATGTTGAGTTTTACAACTAAGGTGAAGATTATATCTAATATTCAGGGAGGTCAAAGCCCTTGGAAGTTGGGTGAAAATAAATAGGGAAATAAAATTATCGGGCGTAGAATTGGAGATTTTAGAGTGACAGACTAAAATCCTCAATTTGGTCCTATCGTTTGGGTGTTGAAGTGTAGATGTTAGCCCTCAGGCAAAGGGAACGTGGGAGCTCTGAAGTGAGAGCTGGTATCCTCCCAGTTTAGCCACAGATTCAGTAAACAAGCATAGGATTAGTCAATGTTCTTTATGCCTGGACCAAAGGGTAAAGAATAGGTATGCTCCTATTTGGCACAATATAATTTGAACTAATTCACTTTATCCATTCACTATAATTTCTTGACACGGAGAAGGATGCTTTCTTATCTATTGAATATCACATTTAAACCTACATTAGCATCATTCGTTATTTAATAGTTATTAAAGATACATATTTATTGCAATTGCCTATTAGTGACAAATAAGCAAATTGAACTTTGTTATTGTGATTAAAGTATTGCTTTTTCTAAAATCTTAGTTCGTAGTTGTAAACTTTCTCCTTTTGGGATCGATATCTAGGACTCCATTAGAGCCCTATATTACTTTAGCGATACGTATGCTTGCGTTGATAAGGCTTGCGTTGATAAGTGTGACTTCTTTACAATTATTGAATATTTATTACGTCCATATTTATCTTATATTTTTAAGCATATATAAAGTAGCGGTCAGCCAACATGCTAGGATTAGAGAAGACAAAAAATGAAATAGGCTTCCACTGGGGAGTAGACAAAAGCTCCCGTTGGGGCTCAGAAGGTAGGTTTTCGAACATGACCATTATAGACACCAATGGTCACAATGAAGATTCGATTTGAATCAAAACAAAAGACTTTAATTTTAGTTGAAACTAATTTGATTTTGATTTTAAGAAAACTTTGAAAATTAAGGATGTATGAAAATACCTGGTTGAGATGGAAAGCACAGGGACTCACATCCAACTTAAGAGGTAAGAAAATGTGTAACATTAGGAAGGAAAGCTCAAGGACTCACATCCAACCTAAGAGGTGACATGCTACATTGGGAAGGAAAACTCTGAGACTCTCATCTAACCTAAGAGGTAGTGAAAAAGAATATAACAGAGGTTTATCCCAAGGAGATTCAAATTTAATACATTTAGAAGGAAAGCTCTAGGACTCGCATCCAACTCAAGAGGTACGGAAGCGTGTCACATTAGGAAGGAAAGATCAAAGACTCACATCCAACCTAAGATGTGATGGAAAGGGAGTGGGACAGTGGCCAATCCTGAGAGAGTAGAACGGAGGTCTACATTCCCAGATGTTGAGATGGGAGTAGGACGGAGGCCTTCTATCTGAAGGGAGTAGAATACAGGTCTACAATCCTGAGTGCTGAGGTGGGAGTAGGACGGAGGCCTACAATCCTGAAGGAATAGAACAAAGGTCTACAATCATGAATGTTGAGGTGGGAGTAGGATGGAGGCCTACAATCCTCAGGGAGTAGAATGGAGATCTACAATCCTGACAGATGATATGGGAGTATGATAGAGGCCTACAATCCTGAGGGATTAGAACAGAGGTCTACAATCCTGAGTGTTGAGGTCGGAGTAGGACAGAGGCCCATAATCCCTAGAGAGTAGAATGGAGGTCTACAATCCTGAGTACTGAGGTGGGAGTAGGATGGAGCCCTACAATCCTGAGAGAGTAGAACAGAGGTTTACAATCCCAAGTGTTGAGGTGGGAGTAGGATGAAGGCATACAATCCCAATGGATTAAAATAGAGGTCTAAAATCTCGAGTGCTGAGGTGGGAGTAGTACGGAGGCCTACAATCCCAAGGGAGTAGAACAAAGGTTTATAATCCGAGTGTTGAAGAGGGAGTAGGATAGAGGCTTACAATTCCCAGGGAGTAGAACAGAGGTCTACAATGCAAAGTGTTGAGATGGGTGTAGCACGGAGGCCTATAATCCTGAGGGAGTAGAATAGAGATCTACAATACCAAGTGCTGAGGTAGGAGTAGAGTGGAGGCCTACAATCATGAGGGAGTAGAACAAAGGTCTAAAATCCGAAGTGCTGAGGCGGGAGTAGGATGGAGGCCAATAATTTCAAGTGCTGAGGTGCGAGTAGGACGCAGGCCTTAAATCTTGAGAGAGTAGAAATGAGGTCTAGAATCCCAAGTGCTGTGGAGGGAGTAGGAAGGAGGTCTACAATCTCGAGGAAGTAGAACGAAGGTCTACAATCCTGAGAGCAGAGGAGATTGTGGAAATTGTAAAAATCATGGAGGTTTCTGCGAAGTGCGCAGAATTCAAAAAACTTATGAAATCTTGTGTAGAGTGTAACACTTTATGAAAAGGATATGAAGACTTGTGGAAATTATGAAAAGTGTGAGTTGTGTGAATTCATGCAGGGAATGCAGGATGTGAGAGAGAAGTGGAGACTTCGCTTATCATTTTTAATCAATTTGGTTATTATTAAGATTATCAAATTTAATTTCCTTTTAATTTTCTTTTGATTTTTAATTCTAATTTTCATTTATTATCAAACTTCTCTGGAATCATTCTTTGTTCATTTAAATTAAGGACCAAAGTGTAATCATATGGCTTTTCATCAATCGCACAAAAAGGCAATTTGGCAAATATGCTGAAATCTTAAAGAAACTTTGTTAAATTTTTCTTCAAACATGTACTACAAATGGATATATGTTGAAATGTCAAAAAGCACCATGTTTAGTACATCAAAAATATCATATATCATATCTGCTCTACTCTGATGCAGTATAAAAAGTAATAAATATTTTTCCTCTGAGTCAAGCTCATGGTCAAGCTAACTTTCTAAGCCACACTTTGGGACAAGAGTTCCTTTCGTGCGTAATTAGAGGTACATCTATCTCATAGCTCAAAAGGATGCAGCTCTTCTAACTCTGGATTTGGCTAGAATCCATGTGGTACTATGTTATCATCCATTCTTCTTAATGTGATAGAAACCCTAAGATAAAATGTTCCGTCAAGTCTGCTCTGTTTCCTCATAAAATTTGAACTAAATCCATGGGCATCGGAATCTCGACTTATCCTTTGAATACTTCAAGTCCAACAAAGTCAATTTCAATTCCAAATAAGATGTTGATTTTGCTCATGAAAGATATTGTATAGAAAGGTCTGACAAAATCATGATAATCTATGTGGAGAGGAATGCCCCTTCCTTGTTGATGTTGAAGATGTAGTTGTTCGATATGAAATCTGCCATCTCTTACCATTCTTTTAATCATTCTCTTTATTATGGATGGTAGAGTATCCACCTCTTCATATCTCAAGATGCCCGGGGGTTCCCTAGTCTGTCCTTAACAAAATCATAGCAGCATCCACACTAAATAGTAATTCTTCCTACCCCCACATCCATTTCTGCGGCTCAGCATATGTCTTCTTCTTCAATAATCTGGCTTGACCTCTATCTCTAAGATCAAAATAACAGTCCAGAATATTTCTTTCATTGCTTTTTAAGAATACACCAGTGTGTAGTTCTAACCCATCTAGGATATTAACAATTTTTTATTTAATTTCCTCATAATATTCAAATTCTTACTTTTGAACCCTACTCATCCTTTCTAACTCTGAATCCTCTACAAACGTCAGGATCGCTCTTTTGTCTCATCCTCTGGAGGAATCCATAACAATGGCGGCTCTTCAAACTGAGGTATGTATGGCTCGACCTCCGGGTAGTTTGCATTTCTGAACTTCATGCTAGCAGTTGTATATTCTTTAAGCATCCCTTACCTCTCCAGGTGGAGAATGTTACACTCTAGACATTCTGAGAAGGCTCTTGTTGATGGTCCCCTCGTCGAGATTTCTGCATTGCACTTCAGGCATCCTGTCCAAAGCTCGTTGAGGACCTTTGGTGATGTAGACTCCACAACAAAATCTGGCTCATTCTCTATGACCGACGGACTGGTGCAAGTTTTTCTTAAACATGGATCGTAGATTTCTTCTTCATTAATCAGAGTGAGTGTCTCTTCTACTTCCTTTGCTCATGTTTTCTCTAAATGTTGTAGGGCTGTATGTTGCAACGATTGGCATTTCATTGCTGAGTTCTTCTTAATGGTGCATTAGGTACTATTTCTGCAGAAGCAACGACCAAGTCTCCTGTCAGCGCACTGATCGTTGACTACAAGTGGCTAGTTCCCTCCATCGGGTATTGTATCTTATATGTATTCTTCCTCTTCAGTTAAGAGTCTTGCCCGACTCTGATTCTGGGTAATGGAGGTAGTCCTTCTGCTTTATGGCAACTAAAAAGGCCCACCAAGGGACCCTCATAGTCTACATTTATATAATCATAGTCCAAGTCAAAACTCATTATGCTGCCTTGGGATGCCTTTTCTTCATCTAGTGTGAGATTTAAGCAGTCATTAAAAGCAAAAATCAACTTCTAACCTAACATTTTCCTGCATATGATAGGAAAACATCAGCGCACTAAAATTTAAAATTAACAAGAATAATAACAGATCATTATTAAATGGATTTTAGATTCACACAGGTGTGTAAGCATTTTATTTAACTTAATTTAGTGAAGTTTAAAAATTTAAAGCTGAAGAGATTCAGATGTGCAAGATTAAAATTTTATTTTATTAATATTAATTTTGTTAGAAAAATTCCAGACCCAGTCACAGATGATGGCCAAATAAACATACTCAGGATAAGTAACAATTTCAGAAGAAAAATTTCACTTCAGGTGACATCAAGTTGTATAAAATTTTTTCAGGTATCGTTCGTTGCTCGACAACATCGATCTCTTGCCTCGAAAGTTCATTAGTTGGTAAGATCCTCAAGAATAGACCTTCTCCATGACAAATGGTCTTTCTCAAGTTGGTTCAAATTTTCTACCTATCTTGCGGTGTGCAAGGATAGACCCTCTGAGAATGAGTACAAGATCACCAATTTTGAATGCCCTCTGGAGGACTAACTTGTCATGAGCCTGTACCATCCTTGCGTGATAAAGTTCCAAATTCTGTTGTGCTTCCAATCATTTTCGTTCTAGACTGTCCAATTCTACAAGTCTGAACTTTGAACTTTCTTCTAATATAATCTGATTAGTGACGAGAATTCTGAGAGACGGTATCTAGATCTCTAACTGTAATATGGCCTCAAACCCATACACTAACGCTTATGGGGTACATTGAGTGAGAGTTCTTAACATCGTCCTATAATCCAACAAGGCCTCTAACAATTTCTCATGCCATCCTCATTTGTTCTCATCCAATGTTTTCCTTAAAATTTGTACGAGCGTCTTATTTAGGACCTCAGCCAGGACATTTGCTCGGCGATAATAAATCGTAGAGTATCTTCAATATATCTCATGTCTCTTGAAAAAATTGTTAATCTTTTGCTCTTGAAGGCTGACTCATTGTCTGAAATTACTTTGCATGGAACACCATAATGGTAGATAATATAACCCTATAAAAACATTAAAACATGCTTCCCTGTAACCTCTCGTAACGACACTACCTCTGCCAATTTGGAGAAGTAATTTATAGCTGCAAGAATGAATCTATGTTCTTTTGACAATGCAGGGTAAATCAGACCCACTATATCCATGCCCCAAAACTCAAATGACCATGAGGCGACGGTTGGGTGTAACACATTTGGAGGTTGGTGCAAGATCACTCCATTCACTTGACAAAGGTGACACTTTCTATTTGTATCCATGCAATCTATTATCATCGTTGGCTAATAATATCTGACTCTCTTAATTTTCATCTTCAACTTTGGCCTTGACTGGTGAGCACCACACAATTCGGCATGTACTTCTTTGATAATATCTTGTGCTTCAGCTCTGCTTAGACTCCTCAGCCACATCTGATCAAATGACCTTCTGTAGAGGACATCAACCACCAAAGCATATGACATAGCTCTTCTCTTGATATGATATCATTTTGACTTGTCTTCTAGTAGTTTTCCTATTTGCAAATATTCTATTAATGTCCTACACCAATCTTCAGTATTGTTAGCTACTGTAGCTACCATCTTTTCTTCTTTTCTGAGCTTGTGTAGAATGTCAAATTGAATCTATGATATAACCTAATGTCCTTGTATAGTAATGTCAATGGAATCCTCTAGTGGACACGCCATTTCCTTAGCCAATTTGGCTGAAGCATCGACATGGATGTTATCTCCCTGAGGAATCCGATACAATGTCACATTGGGGATTTGATCTAGTAAATTCATTGTGTATTGATAACATTCTGCCAACCTCAGCTTCAAAACCTTGTACTATCTGGTAACTTATTGAATGATGAGTTTTGAGACATCATAGATGACAATGTTTGTTATGTCCATTGAGATTGCCAACTCTAATCTGGTAATGAAGGCTTTGTATTTTGCCTCATTACTTATGCATGGCTCTCTCAGGTGATAGGAAAATCTTAACATTCCCTAATCTGGTGTACAAAAGTCAACCTGATTCATACTTTCCCTGGTATGACTGTCTGCAATCCTTTATCTTTTTTAGTTGATGAAGCTCTATCAAAGTACATTTCCTAACATATGGCACATGATAACTCCACTTATACCATCTGCTCATCTGGAAGATCATCTTTGAGAGGAGACCCTACTGGAATTGGGTGCACAATAAAAAAATCTACTAGAATTTGTCCTTTAATAGCGTGAAGGGGCACAAAAGTTTTATTGAATAACGATAAAATCATCCACCACCTTGCTAAACGTCGAGAAAGTGTTGGTCGGGTCATCAAATATTGCAATAGATTAACTTTTGAAACAAGGGCGATCTTATGAGAGAGCATGTAATGTCTGAGCTTCTGGGCAAAAAAAATTAAAGCTAAACAGTGTTTCTCAATAAGGGGATACTTTACCTCTGTCGGTATTTGACATTGACTCAATTAGTAGAGTGTGTATTCCGTACCCTTGTCATTGACCTTAGCTAGCAGAGCTTCAAGTTAGCCTTCTAAGGCCGCAGTATAAAGTTTCAAAGGTTTTTCCAGGATTGGGACTGCCAAAACAAGTGTTGTCTTTAAATATTTCTTAACATCCTTAAAGTCCCACTGACATTTCTCTTCTAAAATGAATTTTATGTCATTTTTAATTATTGCCAAGAAGGGCTGACACCTACTTGTGAGATTAGAAATAAAGCGTCTCAGATATGTCAGTTTATCTTGAAAGGAACATAGTTTTTGGAAGTATGCATTTATAAGATAACTTTAATCTTATCTTGGTCAATCATGATTCCCCGATGAAGAACAAAGGATCCTAGAAATTTCCCGGAGGTAACGTTGAAGGCACACTTTAAGGGATTCATTTTAAGATTACATTGTCATAATTGTTTGAACATAATCTTAAAATCATACAAGTGGTCTAATCATTGCTTGCTCTTGATGACCAAGTCATCCACGTAGCACTCTACTTGGTTGTGGATAAGGTCATCAAAAATCTTCATCATAGCTTGTTGGTAAGTTGCTTCAGCATTCTTCAACCCAAAAGGCACCATTATGTAGCAAAAGATCCCAATTGGCATTTTGAAAGCTGTAAATGTTGCATTATCTGGAGCCATCTTGATCTGATTGTATCCTGACGACAAAATCTCGTGTGTCAATGTAATGTTCACTATTAACTCTGGTATCGATAATGGAAACTCATCTTTTGGACATGCTTTATTTAAATCTCTGACATCAAAAAAAACTTAAATATGTCCATTATTCTTCTTAACTGGCACAATGTTGGCTAACCACGTTGGGTATTATTCTTCTCGCACAAAGTAAGTGTCTCATAATTTCTTCACATTGGTAATAACTTGTTGTTATTGTTAGAGGTGCATTCTTCTAGGAGCTTGTTTCACCGTGGTCATATCTTTGTCCACCCATAGCTTATGAACTGCAACTTCTGAAGACAATCCTGGCATCTCATCATTGCTCCAGGCAAAACAATCTTTAAATTCTAACAAAAATTTGATATACTCTATAAATTCTTCTTGGCTAAGTAAAGAACTTATGAAGGTAGGCCGAGGCTATTCCTCAGTCCCGAGATTGACATTCTTCACTTCATTAATGGTTGATTTAATTTCTTCTTCAAATTTTTTGCTAAGCATCATCTATCAAATCTTCAAAGTCATCATTCATATCGAGGCAATATTCTTCAAACTCGCTAGTAACAACCATGCAAAATCCCGAATCATCAACTGGTCCTATTGTACCAAATTTGAGACCTTATTTCGAGTTAGGAGTTCGACTCTTAACATTCCACAAATTCTCATCCTATTTAAATTAGCTTTTGTACACAAGGAGAAAAGTAACCAAATGGCAATTCCTTTAGTTTGTTAGAAACCTCTTCCAAATTTACATGATTTTTAGAATTAGTAGGAGGAGAAACACATTAAAACTTGATAAGCTCAAAATCAACACCCCAGACTTCCTTGACCTTTAAAAACTCGACCTTTTGAGAGTGGACTAGAGTAAGAGACATAGCATGCACGTAGTGGTTGATCCGATCATACATCAACTCCTTTTCACTTTTCTCCATATCTTCCAAAGAAATCTTGAATTGCAGCTTTTTTTGTTTTATCATCATAACATCTTCCTTAGACTTATCTTCATCAGAACTTTCCTCCATGTTGATGCTGATGGTCAGCTCTGTCCATTCAATAATTGTGCTGGTTCCCCCTCGTCCACATCCTTGTCCTTGACTTCGGATGTGTCGGCCAAAAGAACCTATAGCAACTCATTGTGAAGAAGTGGTAGTAGATCATTGAAGATAATTTGAATAACCTTACTCTTTTAATCCCTTTGAATCTACCATCTCATTTTGAACAATATCTCAGGAAAAGATAGTTTTCTTTGGAGGGGCTTAGTAGGCAGCGTCTTCATGGATGCCTACTTCATGGACTAAAAACAGTTAAATATCTCCCTTGATGCAATATTCGTGCCCTTCTTTATAATACCTGATGCATTTATGTAGTGATGATGGATCCATGTTATTCTCGTGAATCCATGGTCAATAAAGAAAAGCATTGAAATAGGTCTCTATGTCGATCATATGGAATTTCACAGGTTTTACTAGCTCTCCAACTTTCATGAGGAGTGTAATTGATCCATGTGCTCTTTCTCCCTTATGATTAAATCCTGTTAACATCATCTTGTTAGTTGTTACCTTCTGAGCATCAATATCCAAGTATGTTAACGTTCATAGACTCATTAAGTTGAGTGATGCTCCTAGACCTACTAAAACTCTGGACAACACAAATCTGCCGATGTTGACGGATATTTAGAGCAATCCATTGTGATTGGAAGTTCCAAGCAACATGTCTTCATTTCTGAAGGTTACACCAGGCTATTCATTTAATGAATAAACTTCATCCGAGGATGTGCTAGCCAATTGAGCTAAGCAAATTTTTGGAACAAATAAAGCACTCACTAGAGACTCTCTCATCTCCTTTGATAGGATTAGAGCATCGTTGATGTTTAGTTTACCCAAAAAACTCCTAAGATGAGCTCTTACGTTATAATTCACTTTATATAAACCTCCAATCTTTACTTGATTACGTATCTCATCCACTGGTGGAGGAAAAGGTCACTCTTTTTGAGTAACTATTTGCTTTCCTTTATCCATTGGAGTCGTTCATGGGGGTAATACCATTCCGCTCATCAGATTTATTTACGTGATCTCTTCTTCTTCTTCTTGTGATGTTGTGGGCAAATTTTTTGGTGGTTCTTTTGTATCAAACAAATCTAAGTTAATGGCAAGTGGTGTTCCTTGGCACTGGAGGACTGGCTCATCACACCCAAAACTATAGTTATCAGTGTCGTCCATATTTTTTTTGTTTTCATTAACATGTTCATCAGACTGAAGTACAATCTGAGGATTATTTTGAGAATCAATATTGGGGTTAGATTTGTCAGAGTCAGTTACGTCATCACTAGAGACAGTTAAAATGTAGCAAAAATCATAATCATTATATTCAAAAGACCCTGGGGGGGCAAAAAGATAGTCATACATGGTCAGGGGTTCGAGGAATTTCTCCCCCGAATCTGAGACAACCAATCTAATAATGGCAGCCCCTATCCTGCTTCTCCTGATTAGTGACGAGAATTCTGAGAGACGGTATCTAGATCTCTAACTGTAATATGGCCTCAAACCCATACACTAACGCTTATGGGGTACATTGAGTGAGAGTTCTTAACATCGTCCTATAATCCAACAAGGCCTCTAACAATTTCTCATGCCATCCTCATTTGTTCTCATCCAATGTTTTCCTTAAAATTTGTACGAGCGTCTTATTTAGGACCTCAGCCAGGACATTTGCTCGGCGATAATAAATCGTAGAGTATCTTCAATATATCTCATGTCTCTTGAAAAAATTGTTAATCTTTTGCTCTTGAAGGCTGACTCATTGTCTGAAATTACTTTGCATGGAACACCATAATGGTAGATAATATAACCCTATAAAAACATTAAAACATGCTTCCCTGTAACCTCTCGTAACGACACTACCTCTGCCAATTTGGAGAAGTAATTTATAGCTGCAAGAATGAATCTATGTTCTTTTGACAATGCAGGGTAAATCAGACCCACTATATCCATGCCCCAAAACTCAAATGACCATGAGGCGACGGTTGGGTGTAACACATTTGGAGGTTGGTGCAAGATCACTCCATTCACTTGACAAAGGTGACACTTTCTATTTGTATCCATGCAATCTATTATCATCGTTGGCTAATAATATCTGACTCTCTTAATTTTCATCTTCAACTTTGGCCTTGACTGGTGAGCACCACACAATTCGGCATGTACTTCTTTGATAATATCTTGTGCTTCAGCTCTGCTTAGACTCCTCAGCCACATCTGATCAAATGACCTTCTGTAGAGGACATCAACCACCAAAGCATATGACATAGCTCTTCTCTTGATATGATATCATTTTGACTTGTCTTCTAGTAGTTTTCCTATTTGCAAATATTCTATTAATGTCCTACACCAATCTTCAGTATTGTTAGCTACTGTAGCTACCATCTTTTCTTCTTTTCTGAGCTTGTGTAGAATGTCAAATTGAATCTATGATATAACCTAATGTCCTTGTATAGTAATGTCAATGGAATCCTCTAGTGGACACGCCATTTCCTTAGCCAATTTGGCTGAAGCATCGACATGGATGTTATCTCCCTGAGGAATCCGATACAATGTCACATTGGGGATTTGATCTAGTAAATTCATTGTGTATTGATAACATTCTGCCAACCTCAGCTTCAAAACCTTGTACTATCTGGTAACTTATTGAATGATGAGTTTTGAGACATCATAGATGACAATGTTTGTTATGTCCATTGAGATTGCCAACTCTAATCTGGTAATGAAGGCTTTGTATTTTGCCTCATTACTTATGCATGGCTCTCTCAGGTGATAGGAAAATCTTAACATTCCCTAATCTGGTGTACAAAAGTCAACCTGATTCATACTTTCCCTGGTATGACTGTCTGCAATCCTTTATCTTTTTTAGTTGATGAAGCTCTATCAAAGTACATTTCCTAACATATGGCACATGATAACTCCACTTATACCATCTGCTCATCTGGAAGATCATCTTTGAGAGGAGACCCTACTGGAATTGGGTGCACAATAAAAAAATCTACTAGAATTTGTCCTTTAATAGCGTGAAGGGGCACAAAAGTTTTATTGAATAACGATAAAATCATCCACCACCTTGCTAAACGTCGAGAAAGTGTTGGTCGGGTCATCAAATATTGCAATAGATTAACTTTTGAAACAAGGGCGATCTTATGAGAGAGCATGTAATGTCTGAGCTTCTGGGCAAAAAAAATTAAAGCTAAACAGTGTTTCTCAATAAGGGGATACTTTACCTCTGTCGGTATTTGACATTGACTCAATTAGTAGAGTGTGTATTCCGTACCCTTGTCATTGACCTTAGCTAGCAGAGCTTCAAGTTAGCCTTCTAAGGCCGCAGTATAAAGTTTCAAAGGTTTTTCCAGGATTGGGACTGCCAAAACAAGTGTTGTCTTTAAATATTTCTTAACATCCTTAAAGTCCCACTGACATTTCTCTTCTAAAATGAATTTTATGTCATTTTTAATTATTGCCAAGAAGGGCTGACACCTACTTGTGAGATTAGAAATAAAGCGTCTCAGATATGTCAGTTTATCTTGAAAGGAACATAGTTTTTGGAAGTATGCATTTATAAGATAACTTTAATCTTATCTTGGTCAATCATGATTCCCCGATGAAGAACAAAGGATCCTAGAAATTTCCCGGAGGTAACGTTGAAGGCACACTTTAAGGGATTCATTTTAAGATTACATTGTCATAATTGTTTGAACATAATCTTAAAATCATACAAGTGGTCTAATCATTGCTTGCTCTTGATGACCAAGTCATCCACGTAGCACTCTACTTGGTTGTGGATAAGGTCATCAAAAATCTTCATCATAGCTTGTTGGTAAGTTGCTTCAGCATTCTTCAACCCAAAAGGCACCATTATGTAGCAAAAGATCCCAATTGGCATTTTGAAAGCTGTAAATGTTGCATTATCTGGAGCCATCTTGATCTGATTGTATCCTGACGACAAAATCTCGTGTGTCAATGTAATGTTCACTATTAACTCTGGTATCGATAATGGAAACTCATCTTTTGGACATGCTTTATTTAAATCTCTGACATCAAAAAAAACTTAAATATGTCCATTATTCTTCTTAACTGGCACAATGTTGGCTAACCACGTTGGGTATTATTCTTCTCGCACAAAGTAAGTGTCTCATAATTTCTTCACATTGGTAATAACTTGTTGTTATTGTTAGAGGTGCATTCTTCTAGGAGCTTGTTTCACCGTGGTCATATCTTTGTCCACCCATAGCTTATGAACTGCAACTTCTGAAGACAATCCTGGCATCTCATCATTGCTCCAGGCAAAACAATCTTTAAATTCTAACAAAAATTTGATATACTCTATAAATTCTTCTTGGCTAAGTAAAGAACTTATGAAGGTAGGCCGAGGCTATTCCTCAGTCCCGAGATTGACATTCTTCACTTCATTAATGGTTGATTTAATTTCTTCTTCAAATTTTTTGCTAAGCATCATCTATCAAATCTTCAAAGTCATCATTCATATCGAGGCAATATTCTTCAAACTCGCTAGTAACAACCATGCAAAATCCCGAATCATCAACTGGTCCTATTGTACCAAATTTGAGACCTTATTTCGAGTTAGGAGTTCGACTCTTAACATTCCACAAATTCTCATCCTATTTAAATTAGCTTTTGTACACAAGGAGAAAAGTAACCAAATGGCAATTCCTTTAGTTTGTTAGAAACCTCTTCCAAATTTACATGATTTTTAGAATTAGTAGGAGGAGAAACACATTAAAACTTGATAAGCTCAAAATCAACACCCCAGACTTCCTTGACCTTTAAAAACTCGACCTTTTGAGAGTGGACTAGAGTAAGAGACATAGCATGCACGTAGTGGTTGATCCGATCATACATCAACTCCTTTTCACTTTTCTCCATATCTTCCAAAGAAATCTTGAATTGCAGCTTTTTTTGTTTTATCATCATAACATCTTCCTTAGACTTATCTTCATCAGAACTTTCCTCCATGTTGATGCTGAT
Source organism: Phalaenopsis equestris (assembly GCF_001263595.1). NCBI lineage: Eukaryota > Viridiplantae > Streptophyta > Magnoliopsida > Asparagales > Orchidaceae > Phalaenopsis > Phalaenopsis equestris. Next base: position 24,912 of record NW_018221843.1, read on the forward strand.
GGTCAGCTCTGTCCATTCAATAATTGTGCTGGTTCCCCCTCGTCCACATCCTTGTCCTTGACTTCGGATGTGTCGGCCAAAAGAACCTATAGCAACTCATTGTGAAGAAGTGGTAGTAGATCATTGAAGATAATTTGAATAACCTTACTCTTTTAATCCCTTTGAATCTACCATCTCATTTTGAACAATATCTCAGGAAAAGATAGTTTTCTTTGGAGGGGCTTAGTAGGCAGCGTCTTCATGGATGCCTACTTCATGGACTAAAAACAGTTAAATATCTCCCTTGATGCAATATTCGTGCCCTTCTTTATAATACCTGATGCATTTATGTAGTGATGATGGATCCATGTTATTCTCGTGAATCCATGGTCAATAAAGAAAAGCATTGAAATAGGTCTCTATGTCGATCATATGGAATTTCACAGGTTTTACTAGCTCTCCAACTTTCATGAGGAGTGTAATTGATCCATGTGCTCTTTCTCCCTTATGATTAAATCCTGTTAACATCATCTTGTTAGTTGTTACCTTCTGAGCATCAATATCCAAGTATGTTAACGTTCATAGACTCATTAAGTTGAGTGATGCTCCTAGACCTACTAAAACTCTGGACAACACAAATCTGCCGATGTTGACGGATATTTAGAGCAATCCATTGTGATTGGAAGTTCCAAGCAACATGTCTTCATTTCTGAAGGTTACACCAGGCTATTCATTTAATGAATAAACTTCATCCGAGGATGTGCTAGCCAATTGAGCTAAGCAAATTTTTGGAACAAATAAAGCACTCACTAGAGACTCTCTCATCTCCTTTGATAGGATTAGAGCATCGTTGATGTTTAGTTTACCCAAAAAACTCCTAAGATGAGCTCTTACGTTATAATTCACTTTATATAAACCTCCAATCTTTACTTGATTACGTATCTCATCCACTGGTGGAGGAAAAGGTCACTCTTTTTGAGTAACTATTTGCTTTCCTTTATCCATTGGAGTCGTTCATGGGGGTAATACCATTCCGCTCATCAGATTTATTTACGTGATCTCTTCTTCTTCTTCTTGTGATGTTGTGGGCAAATTTTTTGGTGGTTCTTTTGTATCAAACAAATCTAAGTTAATGGCAAGTGGTGTTCCTTGGCACTGGAGGACTGGCTCATCACACCCAAAACTATAGTTATCAGTGTCGTCCATATTTTTTTTGTTTTCATTAACATGTTCATCAGACTGAAGTACAATCTGAGGATTATTTTGAGAATCAATATTGGGGTTAGATTTGTCAGAGTCAGTTACGTCATCACTAGAGACAGTTAAAATGTAGCAAAAATCATAATCATTATATTCAAAAGACCCTGGGGGGGCAAAAAGATAGTCATACATGGTCAGGGGTTCGAGGAATTTCTCCCCCGAATCCGAAACAACCAATCTAACAGAGGCAGCCCCTATCCTACCCCTCGCGCTATCGGTCTCGCGCTCTCGATTTTTGCGATCATGTCCTTCTTCTTTAGTTGTGGTGGCTTCTCCAGTGAAGTTTCCAACTTAGGATTGTTATATTTCCTTCTTTGAGATTCCTCTTGAGCCAATCCAAGCTGAAACATCCCTCTATGGTGTGTCTAAGGAGTCTGTGGTATGGACAATAGTTGGGATGATCCTTCTTCTCAATTTCTTCTAGTTTCCTCAGCTTGGGCAATCTGAACTTGGGCCTCTTCATCAAATTTCTGAATAACTTTGGCACAGCTTCATCCTTTAAGGAATACACCCTATTCATCTGCTTTGCAAATGACACAACCCACTTACCATATGCCCGGTATTGCCCTCTCTAGGAAGACTGCTGACTTGGTTGACCATACTGTTGTACCTCCTGCTGCTGCTGATGAGGCTGACTATGTTGGGACAACTACTGAGAATTTTGATGAGAATGATTGGTTTGAATCTTCATCGAGTGTATTGCTTTATCTATTGTTGCTACTTTCCTGGATTTCTTCTCAATTGTTATGGTTGGTCTAGACCTTTCAGCTTTTTCTGGGACTCCAAGTGCTTGAATTCTTCCTATAGGCTGCTGACTTTACCTAGCAACTTTTAAAATGAATTGATTGTGATTCCCTTAAGAATGAAAGCTACTAGTTCATCAATGCTCTTGAGTAGAATATCAATTTCATGTTGTTCTTGTAGTTGAGGCTCACATTTCATGATTAAGTTTATTCACCTCAAGATGTAATAAACAAAGGTCTCGTTAGACTTTTGTATTTTCACTACGAGATCCCCTATGGTGACGTGATGTTGTGCTTCGACAAATCTCTTCACAACTAAGTGCTCCAATTCTGCAAAAATTTTCATTGAACCATTGGCAACTCAACATACCAATCAAATGTTATCTCTGACAAGCTGCTAACAAACTGACAGAAAAGCAAGGCTTCATTTCCTCCGGCATTACAACAGCTGGCTTGGAAATGGGTTATATGTCGTCTGGGATTTTTGGTCCCATCGAACGTCTTGAAATTTAACAACATAAAGTCCTTGGGGTAAGGGAAGGCATCCAACTCCTCTGGGTAAGGTTTACCTTTTTAAATTTATGCACCACCTTTAGAATGGGCTAAGGCCTCCCAAACTTATTGTTCGACCATCCGCTTAGCATCCTTCTCTGGTATTACACTCTGGGTGGATTCTTTTCTCTAATGATCGTCTCTATTAGCAGAGACAACTTCTCTCCTTTCGTCTGTAATGTGAACAATCTCTGGTTGGTTGACCTTCAGAGAAGCTAAATATTGTGAATGGGATTGTCCAAGCACTGTAGCCTTGACGGTCATGGTGGCAGCCATTTCCCCATTATTTTCTCTATCTGGTTGATCTGCTCATCTCTTAACAAAACAGCCCTGCACAAATCATCTGCGACGTTCCCCTCAACAAGTGGTTAGGCTTCACGCGCAAATGTAGTGGCTCTAGTCTCAATGATATTAATATTCATAAACTCCTCATCTAGATAATCATCAACATTGAAATCTTCATCATCAACAGTCACTCCATGTTCTCTGGCCAACTTGAAAATCTCGGCTCTAAGATTTTCAACTTTTTTTTATTAATTCTTTACTAAATTATTTTGAGATCCAGAGGTCTCTCCTAAGAATCCTCCCTCTGCACATTAAACTCGGTAGCAATAGCTGCCACAATATTCAATACTTTGAACCCTTGCTTCTTTCCACAAACTCACCCTGCGGGCTCATCATATGGTACTAGTGCAGCAACCTTGGGTATCCATACCTTCTTATTTGATGATGATGCCTTGAGACAGAGTGTCTCGACAGAGGCATCGGTACTTTAAAGAGAGGCATGCTCCCCACGGTGTGGACCAAGTACATCATCAGGTGACTTCTTCCTCTTATCTTACTTCAAAACATCTTTATGAAAAATAACAGATAGTATTATTGGACCTAGACTTAACTTGACCCGTCGACATCATACATGCCCTGGAACAGCAGCAATGGTATCTAAAACAGTGCTAACTCGGCTTTCCAAGCATAATCTGATAGGAATATGAGCTAACAAAACCTCAACTGATCTTTGGGACTGATATGCAGATCTAACATCTTTCAAAATCTCTTTCTTCATTCGGGGTGATATTGTGCATCATACCTGCTTGAGTAACTCAGTGACTGAACTCCCTTCCTTAGTAGCCAATCTTTTAAATATTGTGCGGATTCTAGTGATAGGATTGGGCTTCTCCCTTTCCTCTCCATGATCATGGGATAATGGCAGAGCAGCAGCAATCCTATGAATGCTCTCATATCCGGTGGTATCCATCAATGGATAAAACGTACTTCCTTAAAGAAGGGGAGAGTTCTCAAGTAGTCCGAGGTTCACCTAGTGAGGAATCTCATCAAAAGATGTTATCTTTTTAATCTAGGCCTTGGTGGCCCTTTGAATCCTTTGGCTATGGTTTCTTCTTTGTGACCTGGTTAACGACACAGTCTTCAAACTGGAGCCAATCTCAAATACTAGTAAATCTGTCAATTGAATCTTCTACAATCATAACTTCCTTTTCCATCCCCTTGACAGACGGTATGACAGGCACAGTAATCATAAATCCGACGGCAGTCAGTGTAACTACTATCTAGCAAAAGAGCACAGGAACGGCACACTTAACGGATGTCGAGGCGGCGACAAAATTTTCCTTCTTGTAAGAAGGAAAATCCTAGGGGCAGTTCAAGTTGAACTGAACATATGGCTCTTGTACTTTCGGGGTGGCAACCTTCATGATGACAAATGGGGAGCACAACCCGAAGTTCATCAAATCTGGCTCCAAACTTGATCATGTGGGCAACATTGCGGGCATCATAGTTTTTTAAAAAGTTGCAGGAGAAGGTGAGAGTTGGGAACACCATCGTAGTAGCTTCAAAGGCCAAGTTCTGAGGGTTAGTATTCGACTAATAACTCACAAATTTAGTCCGAACACTATAAATTAACAAGTGGTTGTTCTTTAGACTGGCCACTCCTTTCTTATCTTCATTTGCTTTTATTTTGTGAGGGTTTTAAGATTTAATTTAAGCTTATCATTCTTTAAAAAAATTAAATGTTGGAGGATTTAATTAAATTAAGCAATCAATTAAAAGACGCAATGAATTGGCTCAATTTGCAAAATAACAAACCAAAACTAAAAGGTACAAGGAAAAGGGTGATGTTTAGGACCCACTCCGGGATCGACCTCACAACGTGCATCACTTAGATGAAACTAGTTCACCAATACATGTATTGGGGGTCCTACCCCACACAAAAGAAAAAAGCCCTATAGGACTCCTAAACCTCTCTATTTAAATGTGAATAAACAGACCACTCTAAAGTTCAAAAGAGTTGATCATACTTACCCAAGAAAGAAATTGGTGAAATAGGTCAATGGAAGAAGGGTAATCTGGTCCATGAGGGACATTGATACATTACCGATGTATGAAGATAAAACTTTTTGATTATAGTGTAGAGAGAAACTTATCCACAGCGGAGTCGCCAGAGTTTCTCCATTGCCAAATTAGAAATTGTTGGTCATCAGAATGGATATCTCGGCACAAAATTTTAAAAGATTTTTAATGTAATTTATATAGATAATTTAGAAAAGTAATATTTCTATAATTTTTTTTTTGAAAATACAAGACCAAACCGATCTCATATCTATAATATTTTAAATGATCGAGCACAACACTGCAAGAAAAATATCTACCTCGAAGGATAGATATATTATTTGCTGGAGGTGATTGATTAAATAAACTAAAGAATTTATGCATCCCTTTTAGTCTTCAAAAAACCATTTTTTAGTTGACCGACAAGTTCCCATATCTAATATGAAGAATTAGAGAGGGTTTATATTAAATTGGGTTCTTAAAGTTTTCTATAAGGGAAATCCCCTATAATTAATTACATCTTAGATAATCAAGGTCACCTAAGAAAACTCTTGATTTACATCAGAAAATATTGTCTTCAAAGAAATAAGAAAGGAAAGGAATTTTCTATGATCGAACAAAGAGGTTTCAAATGGGAATGGCTCAAATTTGGAACATTAATTTTTAGAATCCAAACGGGAGATAAATTAGAGGTTGTCACGGATTTTGAGGAGAACCTTGGTGACTTCCCAAGATATCCTATGGTTTGGCTTCAATTTCAAAGAGACATTATTGAATGTTTCATCCTGCCAATTATTATTTTTTAGGGCTTACATTTGTTTGACACAATCATACAAATAGCATGGAAGATAGGAGGACTAATGCTGTAATAAAGACTACCTCAGAATCCTAAAAGGAGTTAAGGCTTAGATTGCACAGCATGATTGTGAAAAGGCTTAAAGATGAGGTGACGATTTATGTTGCACTAAGCAAACGACCTTGATCTTCTATGGCTTTTAATTTAATTCTTGGGAAAAGATGTTTTGTTGTAGATCCATGTGTCTTTGTAGATTGCTATTGTAGATTGTTTCTCACAAAGTTAGCTCCAAGCTCCTCGATGAAGTAGCAGTCCTAGAATCTAAGGTTTAAAGATTTAAATGAAAATTTCAGTTGAATCATTATAAGATGGTTAAATTTGAATAGAGCGACACTGATTATAATCACACAGTTTCCACATTCTGGTACCACTATTTACATTTAAATTTACTTAGCTTAAACAAGTTGTTCGGCTCATTTAAACTGAGGAGATTTCGTTAGCAACGATTTGTTGCCTCATCCGAGGGACTCCTGTAAATTTATAGGACGTGTTATGAAGTTGTATTTCAAAGGATTTATGGCTACCTTTGAAAGGATTTAGTTTAATTTTAAAATTTGTTGATTAATGTTTTTACAAAAATGGTTTTGTTTTGCAAATTAAGTAAAATCCACAGCCAAGCATGTATAATATTTTAAAGTAAGAGTAAATTGTAGTAAATAAAATGACAGAAAGTAAATAAAACCGTAAGAACATGCCTCTCATCTTCTTGCTACTCCCGCTGAAAGATTAGCTTTTGCAATATATATGATTTTACAGGAAAGGAAAACAAAAAGAGTTGTTGAAGGTGTATCTATCAAACCCCAGGTCATGGCTTGATGAGTCCCTAAAAGTCTTAATGGATGATTTCTAGAACAAAGTATAATAAGTTCAACTATCCTTCAAAATATCCAAAAGATTCTAAAATGTTTGGGGCATAGCCTAAAAAGTCTTTAAAATCCCATGGAACATTTTCGAGTTCACCTGACATTATTATATTGTTCATTTGATCATCCAAACTTTAAATTTAATTTTAAAGAATTAATACACCCTATGCTCAGTGATCCTCATGTTTTAATTATCCCAATAGTGGGATAATCAAATTGTTACTTAATGTTTTACATAAAAATTATGTGAATGGGTACCCTTAGGGCAAACTCAAGTCATTAAGGACCTCATTCCAACAGGCAAAGCTGGGCCCATAGTTTTTTAAAAAAAAATTATAATTAATTATGTTTTCTTTCCTAATCCTTATTAGAAAAATTCAAGTTGAGCCTAATGCAGTACTAAGCCTTTAGGGTCCAACATTTAAAGTGAACTTACAATGATTAAATATCAACTTAGGGAAAGTTCAACTCTTTATGATGATCTTGTCTTATCATCAAATCACCAATAAAGGGGGCTTTAGATTAGTGAATTATCATCTTCCTAACATAAGCCCACCACCTTAGAATCATTTAATTCATTTAAACACCAAATTATTATATATAATGAAAATTTGAATTATAACTTTGTTGTAAAAGTGAGAAATTGGTTTATACCATTTTAGTCCCATATATTTCAATCATCCAAAAGAACTTAATATAATAAAAATTACCTTTTTACCTTTTTTAAAAAATTCTAAAATTTAATTTAGGCATTAAGAATCCAAAATTACCATTTTACCATCTAGGGCTCGTCACTTCATAACTCATCAAATATAACTCAAATGACTTTGAAATCTTTAGAGTACCCCTCACATGGGTCAATTAAACTATTAGAGGAGAAGATATGTTTTTTCAAAATTTTATTTATTTTATTCATGAGAAAATTTTTGGAGGTTTACCTAAGTTAGACTACCACTTGGACAAAATTTCATTATTTTTCAAATTATTTTTTAATTATTAAAATTATTTATTATTTTTATAAATTGATTAAATTTGAAAATATAATTTAATTTAAAATTTTACTTTTTATATTTTTCTTATATCCCCATAAGTCCAAAGAACCGAGAGAAGTAAACTCTCGAGTTTTGTGATTTTTAATTTATTGATTATAAATATTTTAATCGAAACTTAAATAAAATACATTTTTAGCCTTTCAAAAAATAATGTTTAACTTAGAAAAATTAGGAAAAATATTCTAAGTCCTAAGTGATCAGGAAAGAATCGGGAACATTTTAAACTATTTTGTATTTTTGCAATTTTTAATTATTTCTAATTACTTTTAATTCAAAAATAAGCTCTAAAATAAAGTATTTACTTTAATATAGATTTTACTTTAATATAGATTTTATTTTAGATTTTATTTTTCTTAAATGGTCCTGATCACAAGGAACTCAGAAAATCACTTTTCATAATTTTTCTAATTATAATTAATTTAATATAATTACTTTAATACAAAAAAGCCATCTTACTTAGAAAATCAACTTCAGTGATAAATATACTCCAAATTGATTCCAAATTTTTACATTGAGTTAATGTGATTATCCTTTAAAATGTAGAATTAATTTTGTTAAGTTTTGAAAAATATTTTATTCATTAAATTTATTATAAATTTAAACATTTAATTAACTATAAAAATATACAAAATTAGTTAAATCCATTTTATATTTTTTTTAAGATCTTCCAATAAGGGGAAACTTACCAAAACTAATTACATAATTTTTTTATTTATATTTTAATTTATAAATTTATTTTAAGTAAAAAATAGGCAACTAGGCTTGAAAATTAGGGTTTCAAAGCTAGAGTTGTTCTCTAACCTATATTATAAATTTAAACATTTAATTAACGATAAAAATTTACAAATTTAGTTAAATCCATTTTATATTTTTTTAAGATCTTCCAATAAGGGGAAAGCTACCAAAACTAATTCCGTAATTTTTTAATTTATATTTTAATTTATAAATTTATTTTAAGAAAAAATAGGCAACTAGGCTTGAAAATTAAGGTTTCAAAGCTAGAGTTATTCTCTAACCTTAGAAAAATCAAAGAACGTCCTTATTAACATGAGGAATCAACCTCTAAAATATCAACTCATGGTGATTATTATTTACTTAATTAGAATTCAAATAGTCTAGAAGGTATTTAATTAATTAAAAATTAGAGACGCATCAAATAGTCTAGAAGGTGTTTTTACCTCATTTTTATGATTTTTCTACACTAAGTTATGGAATTTTTAAGTTTTGGAATTAATTTAAATATAAAATCTTTGAATTTCATACTTACCCAAGTCAGCAGCCACCTCATCCTTCGGCGCTCTAAACTCATACGTGTCGCTCCGCCATATGAGTCGGTTGTCATGTGGCCCACGTTTTTTGTTTTATCCTTCCATCTGACCCGATCTCAACCATCCAACCGAACACGTGCGATCCAACGGCTCTTTATCATCGTCTTCGATCGTCCTAACCAGTGAACCGTCCACACTAAAACATTTATATCTCTCTTGATACTCAATCAAATCACATAGGGTTGGTTCCTAAACCTTCATCTACTCAAGACAAACACATATATATGGTTACATGCTCATAAAATCAAACTTCTCTTCACTATTGGTGAAATCGAGCCACAAATTAGGGTTTGTGGTCTAGACCTTTGTCAAAGAGAGGGGAGGCCTCAATCAAATGGTTGTTGAAGCTTCAATAGAGTCAGGCGAACCTCCTGGAAGAGTTCTTTTCTTTTAGTGAATAGCCTGAGTATGAGTTCAATGAAATTGTGATGCGGCCGAGGTCAATAGCTAGGTTAAAGGGCTTTGGATAGAGAGGTTTTAATGGCAAACCTCCTCGTTTTGCTTGAGGAAGGTTAGACATGGTTTCATTTCAGCTTTGGTGGAGTTTTCATTGAATGATATAAAAACCCTTGAATTTCAACTCAAAATTTAGCTCAGATAGAGGGATTTAGTGGCGAAAAATGTTGAGATTGATCTTAAGAAGACTTAGAGGAGCAATGCAAACAATTTGACAGAGCTTCCCCAAGGAAATTGGTGATCTGTATAAATGGCCATGGGAGGTGGTGTTTAAATAGAGGGAGAAGGAGTGTCATGGCCAGTGAGTGCAATGTGTTGCTTATGTGGAGGGAAGGAAGGTGTAAGTGATGAATTATGTTAAGGTGACCTCACCTCGCAATTTTAGTGCGAACACTAAAAATTAACAAGGGGTCGTTCTTACGATTGGGCCAACCTTTCTTATTTTCATTTGATTTTACTTTGTGAGGGTTTTAAGATTTAATTTAAGCTTATCACTCCTTAAGCAAACTAAATGTTGAGGTGACCTCAAATTTATTAAAAAGGTTGAGGTGACCTCACTCGCAACTTTAGTGCGGACACTAAAAATTAACAAGGGGCCATTATTTGGACGACGCACACCTTTCTTATCTTAATTTGATTTTATTTTGTGAGAGCTTTAAGATTTAATTTAAGCTTATCATTCTTTATTCGAATTAAATGTTGGAGGATTTAATTAAATTAAGAGATCGATTAAAAGACACAATGACTTGGCTCAATTTACAAAATAGCAAACCAAAAATGAAAGGTACGAGGAAAAGGGTGAAGTTTAGGAAGCAGTGTGGGACTGACCTCACAAAGTGCATCACCTGGGTGAAACTAGGTCACCAACACATGTATTGGTGGTCCGACCCTGCACAAAAGGAAAAAGCCCTATAGGACTCTTGAACCTCTCTATTTAAAGGTGAGTAAACAGAGATCGCTGAAGTCTAAAAGATTTGATCATACCTACCGAAGAAAGAAATAGGTGAAACAGGTCAATGGAAGAAGGTTAATCTGGCACATGAGGGAGATGGATGCATTACCGAGGTATGAAGATAAAACTTTCTAATCATAATGGAGAGAAAAACTTATTCTCAGCGGAGCCGCTAGAATTTCTCGATCACCAAATTAGAAATTGTTGCTCGCCGGAATGGATGTCTCAACACCCAATTTTAAAAGATGTTTAATGTAATATATATATATATATAATTTAGAAAAAGTAATATTTCAAGGAAAAAATGAAAATAAGAGACCAAACTGATCTCATATCTGTAATAGTTTAAGTGATCGAGCACAACACCGCAAGAAATATATCTACCTCGAAGGATAGATACACTACTTGTTGGTGGTGCTCGATTAAATAAACTAACGAATTTTTTGATTAATTTTTTTAAAAAATTGTTTTGTTTTGCAAATGAAGTAAAATTCAAAACCAAGCATGTATAATATTTTAAAGCAAGAGTAAATTGTAGTAAATAAAATGACAGAAAGTAAATAAAACTGTAAAGGCATACCTATCATATTCTCACTACTCCCGATGAAAGATTAGCTTTTGCAATATATATGATTTTGCAGAAACATAAATAAAAAAGAGCGTTTAGAGCGGTTGAAGGTGTATCTATCAAACCCCAAGTCATGACTTGATGAGTCCCTAAAGGTCTTAGTGGATAATTTTTTGCAACAAAGTATAATAAGTTCAACTGTCCTTCAAAATACTTAAAAGATTCTAAAATATTTGGGGCATAATTACAGCGACTTTATATATGCTTAAAAGTACAAGAATTTACTGTTGTTAGAAGATTTAAATCCCCACAATGGTGCCAAAAACTTGACAGCGGCTATAGATTTGATAAAGATGTGTATAAAATATTCAATAATTGCAAAGTCACACTTATCAATCAACAATATAGTTCAAATTGCATATTTGTCACTAATAGACAATTGAAATAAAAATTTAATTTTAATAAACTCTTAATTAACTAATTCTACTAATAAAGTTTCTAATGTGAAGTTCAATATATAAGAAAGCATCCTTCTCCTTGTCGAGAAATATAAGTGAATGGATAAATTGAATCAATTCAAATGGTATTGTGTCAAATAGGAGCATACATATTCCTTACCCTTTGGACCAAGCATAAAGAAAATTGACTAATCCTATGCTTGATTACGAAATCTGTGGCTAGGCTGGAAGGATATCGGCTCTCTCTTCGGTGCTCCCACGCTCCCCTCGCCTGAGAGCTAACGTCTACACTTCAACACCCAAACGATAGAACCAAATTGAAGATTTTAGCCTGTCACTCTAAAATCTCCAATTCTACGCCCGATAATTTTTATTTCCCTTTTTATTTGCACCCAACTTTTAAGGACTTTGACCTCCATAAATCTTGGATGTAATCTTCACTTTAGTTGTAAAACTCAACATATTTTAACAAATCAATTGGCCAGATTGAAAGTAAATTAAGATTGAAGTGAAAAGATCATCACAACTTCTTTAACATTCTCATGGCACAACCAATTCAAATCACCGTTTCACAAAATCTCAAGACAAGGAGAAAGATAGAGAAAACTACTCAGAACTCATGGAGAAGATACGACAAAACTTGGAATTTATATATAAAAGTGATGTCATAAAAATTTCAATAACTAAATACAACTTATCTCTAATTTCTCCCCAAGAAAACTCCTCGAAGTTCCTCTGAATCTCTTCCTTTCATTACAGCACACAGAATTCTCCTTCAAAGCGGCAAGGAGGAAGAAATCTCTGACTTTCCCTCCACTCTTACCACCTCTCGAATAATTCCTCACAATACTAACCACTCTCTACACTCTAATGGGCACCAGAAACAATAAAGTCTCAGCGGACACCCCGTGGACACCACTTTTTCGGCCTACAAATTGTTTCTTTTAAAGTTGTAGAAGGGTGGTTTTCAAGAGTTGCTTAAGCATCCTTTCAAAAATCATCTACATTCAATGCATCTGTTGAGAGAACCGACGTGCTCGCCGTCAGCGGCCTCGATGGCACCGTCGGTGGCCTTCTAAAATATTTAATTCTGGACTCTTGGGAAAAACTCGCCGTCGGCGGCGTCGGGCTCACCGTCGGCGGCGTCGAGCTCGCCGTCGGCGCCCAAGATCAAATCTCCATATTTTGATCCTTTTTGCTCCAAATTCGCTACTTTTTGCATCTTTTTGCTCCAATGATCATAATTCAACATACCTGCAATAAAACATCAAAAATATCTTTCTTTAAAGTGCAATATCATCAAAATTAGTGTAAAATAGGTATAAAAATCTCAACTTATTTTCCTTAGGTCACATAACCCTAAATGTCTTTTAAAATCCCTTAAAACATTTTTGAGTTCACTTGACGTTATTATATTGTTCAATTGATCATCCAAACTTTAAATTTAATTTTAATGAATCAATACACCCTATGCTCAGTGATCCTGATGTTTTAATTATCCCAAGAGTGGGATAATCAAATAGTCACTTAATGTTTTACTTAAAAAGTATTTGAATGGATACCCTTAGGCAAACTCAAGCCATTAAGGACCTCATGCCCACAGGTAAAGTTGGGCCTGTAGTGTTTTCACAAAAATGTTTATAATTAATATATTTTCTTTCCTAATCCTCATTAGAGAAATTCTAGTTGAGTCTAATGCATTACTAATCCTTTAAGGTCCAACATTTAAAGTGAACTTACAATGATTAAAAATTAAATTAGGTGAAGTTCAATTCTTTATGAAGATCATGTCTTATAATCAAATCACTAATAATGGGGGCTTTAAATTAATGAATTATCATTTTCGTGACATAAGCCCACCACCTTAGAATCATTTAGTTTAATTAAACTCTAAATTATAATAATTAAGTAAAATTATAATTATAACTTTATTGTAAAAGAGGGAGAAATTGGTTTCCACTATTTTAGTCCCTTATATTTCAATCATCCAGAAGAACTTGATATAATCAAAATTAACCTTATACCCTTTTTAATCAAACCTAAAATTTAATTAAGGCATTAAGAATCCAAAATTACCATTTTATCGTTGAGGCTCCTTACTTCATAACTCATCAAATGTAACTCAAATGACTTTGAAATCCTTAGAGTACCCCTCCCTTAGGTCAAATAAAATATCGGAGGCGAAGAAGTGATTTTTCAAATTTTTATTTAATTCAATAAATTATTTTAACTCAAAAATAGGATTTTCAATATTAATTTATTTAATTAATCAAAGTAATATTTTTATTCATGAGAAAATTATTGGAGGTCCACCTAGGTTAGAAGACCACTTAGACAAATTTTTTATATTTTTCAAATTATATTTTAATTTTTAAAATTATTTATTAGTTTTGTCAATTAATTAAAATAAAAATTTTAATTTAATTTAAAAAATAACTTTTTATATTTTTATGAAATCCCCCTAAGTCCAAAGAACTCAGAGAAGTGAACCCTCTTTTTTTATGATTTTTAATTTATTTATTGTAATTATTTTAATGGAAACTTAAAGAAAATACATTTTTAGCCTTTAAAAAGTTAACTTTAACTTAGAAAATTAGGAAAAATATTCTACTGAGTCATAAGTGATCAATAAATAATTAGAAACATTTTATACTATTTTTTTATATCTTTAATTTTAATTATTTTAATTAATTTTAATTCAAAATTAAGCTAAAAAATAAAGTATTTACTTTAATATAGACTTTATTTTTCCTAAATGGTCCTTATCACAAGGAACTAAAAAAACCAATTTTTCCTAATTTTTCTAATTATATTTAGATTAATATATATACTTTTATACAAAAATGTCATCTTACTTAGAAATTCAACTTTAGTGATAAATATACTCCAAATTTCTACAGTGACTTAATGTGATTATCCTTTAAAATGTAGAATTAATTTTTTTAAAATTTGAATAATCTTTTATTTATTAAATTTATTATAAAGTTAAACATTTAATTAACTATAAAAAATATAAAAAATTAGTTAAATCCATTTTATATTTTTCCTAAAATCCTCTAATAAGGGAAAACCTAACAAAATTAATGCCATAATTTTATGATTTGTATTTTAATTTATAAATATATTTTAAGCAAAAAATGGTCAAGTAGGCTTGAAAACTAGGGTCTCAAAGCTAGAGTTGCTCTCTGACCTTGGAAAAATTAGAGAACATCCCTATTAACATGATGAATCAACCCTTGAAATTTCAAGTCATGGTGATTATTTTTTACTTAATTAGAATTCAAATAGTTTAGAGGATATTTAATTAATTAAAAATCAGAGCCACATCAAAAAAAAATTATTTTTATTCTAAGATATTATCTTTTGTTCATCGAGTAACAAGGTGTTTCTATTATATTTTTATAAACGGTTACACAAAGTTATGGATTTTATAATTTCTGGAATTAATTTAATAAAAAATCTTTGAATTTCCAACTTATCCAAGTCAGCCGCCAGGTCATCATACGGTGCTCCGAACTCACACTCGTTTCTCCGCCATCTGAGTCAGCTACCACGTGGCTCATGTTTTATGTTTCATCCTTCCATTTGGCGCGATCTCAACCATCCCACCGATACACATGTGATCGAGCGACTCTCCGTCATTGTCCCTGTTCGTCCTAACCCGAGAACCATCCACACTAAAAGCTTTTAATCTCTATTGATACTCTATCAAATCACATGACTTTTGTTCCTACACCTTCATCTACTCTAGAAAAACACATCTATATGGTTACATGCTCATGAAATTAAACTTTTTTTCACTATTGGTGAAACCGAGCAAAAAATTAGGGTGTGTGGTTTATACCTTTGTCGTAGAGGGCAGGCCTCAATCAGATGCTTGTGGAAGCTTCAATAGAGTTTGATGAACCTCTTGGAAGGTTGAAAAAGGTATGAGTTCAACGAAAAGGTGACGCGACCTAGGTCAAGAGCTAGGTTTGAGGGCTTGGCACGGAGGGGTTTTGATGGCAAACCTCCTCGTTTTGCTTGAGGAAGCTTAGAGATGAATTAATTTGAGGTTTTTTGGAGTTTTGATTGACTGACATAAAAACCCTAGATTTTAAACTCAAAATTGAGCTCAAGCAGAGGGATTCAGTCAGTGAAAATGGTGGGATTGATCTTAATAAGTCTTAGAGGAGCTCTGGAAACAATTTGGCAGAGTTTCCCCATGGAAATTGGTGGTCTCTATAAATGGTCATGGAAGGTAGTGTTTAAATAGAGGGAGAAGGAGTGGCTGCCAAGGTTATCCAGTGAGTGCAATGTGTTGCTTATGTGAAAGGAAGAAAGGTGCAAGTGACCAATTAGAGTGAACCAACTCAGTGAGTTCAAATTTTGAGTTTAAAGCTATGGGTGGCTCTTTATTTTGGTGTTTTCTGGCCACTAGACCGATCGGTTAAGCCAAGGCTAGTGACTAGAGGGGTCAGGGAAGCCATGGGGAGCTTAATGATGATTATCACAGAAGTTTGATTGCTGGTGGCAAAGATATCTTGCGTTTAACCAAATATGGGATATGATCCCCCTAAATCAAGGGACCTTTGGTCCATGGCTCATGTAGGTTGGGCTAGGTGGGTCTAGCCTGGTCCTTAGAGTCAAAAGGCTGACTGTGGTGACCATGGCTTGTCTAATTTGAATGGGTTTGGTTCAATTGAAGGCTTGGGATCAAAATCATGTCATGGACTTGAATTTGAATTTGGGCTTGGCTAGACTTTGATTTTGGATCAATTGATTGATCAAATTGGCTTGGATTATTTTCATGAGAAGCTTGGAAAAGGAATTGAGTGATTTTTAATTTATTTGGCAGTTCAAATTAGTGGAATTTGGCTCATGAGCAATTTTGGGGCATTTGAGTTAGACTTGGGTTTGGATTGGGCTATGGTTTAGGTTAGACACAATTAATAATTCAAATTGGTCCAAGGGTTTGTAATGAAGAGTTTTGGATATTAATTGGCTAGAAATTTTGGAGTATGAGGTTCAGTTTGATGGATTTTAAACTTAGGTGCAAATTTCGGGTTTTTGGCTTTGGTTGGATTTGGGTGAGATTTAAGGGTAGGCTAGGGCCAATTCAAAGTTCAATTTGATGTAAAGGAATTTGAAATTCAAAATTGGGGAAATTGGATAAGTTAGGGGGTTGAATTTAGGGAAACTGGGTATATGGTCAAATGGGTATTTTGGTTGGGCTTTAAATTTAGGTTTGTAATTGTGTTCAATTAAGCTTCAATTTAGTTTTAATTAATGATGAATTTGAGTTTAGAATTGAAATTAGGTAATTGGGCCTTTAAAGGCAATATTGAGATTTTTGTCAAAATTGGTGAAATTGGTTAAATTGGACATCATGAGTGGTCAAGATTGATTTTAGGGGTGTTTGAAATGATTTTGGAGGTTTTCGAGAAATTTGGGCCACGAAGGGCATTTTGGCAATTTTGGCAAAGTTAGGGTTATTTGGAGAATTTTGAAATTTTTGGGATGTTTTAGGCAATTTGGAAAGTTTGAAATGATTTTTGGATAAAATTTGGTAATTTTTTAAAATTTAGGGCTTCAAGGGTAATTTGGTAGTTTTGAGAAAGTTTGGGGGCAAAACGCTAATATTAGGTATTTAGGTAAAATTTGGGTTCAATAGGATGTCAATCATGAAATTACCCTTCATGAGCCATGAGACCAAGGGAAACTTCACTTTGTGTCCTCCATGTGCTGGTTTTAGCCAAACCCTAGACTAAAACTAATGCTTTAGAGGACTGATGCACGGATTTGTTGTATATTATTTTTGTAAATATTTTTCAATATTATAAAGCACACACACGACAATGCTAATAATAAATATGCAATTCAAATCCAAAAAAAAAAACTTTAGTAAAAATAATTTTATCTCTTAAAATCTTTAAAGAGCTCTAAAGGAGTCCTAGGTATTAATCCCACAGGGAAGTTGGAAATTCTTATGAAAAAAAATCTTATCACTATAATGTAAATTACAATTCAACCTCAAAATGTAGCACAAAATTCAATTCTAAAGTAATTGAGTGTATGCTAAATAAAATGCAGTGAAAAGAACTAAGTTAACTAAACTATTTTCTAAACTTCAAAAGTAAACTTATGAAAACTAAATAAAGTTTCTATGACAAAGTGCTCAAATTCAAGAAAGCATCTTTCCCCTTTATATTGAGTATATGGATTGTGAAAAAATTAAAATCATTTTATATATATATATATATATATGTA